>NW_027368109.1:0-52263 GCF_046119375.1 Phyllobates terribilis
TGAATGAAAGGAGCTGGCATCTCACTCTCTTTGAATCTTCTTTATCATGCTAAGAGGAGCAGGAAAAAGCAAAAAATTTCAGAATTGCACCTTGCAATGCGGAGAAATTACTGTTTGTGCATTTACAATATTCATTGATTTTTGCCATTGAAAAACGTCCAGAAATGATTGAAGCTACTGACTGAATGAAAGGAGCTGGCATCTCACTCTCTTTGAATCTTGTTTATCATGCTAAGAGGAGCAGGAAAAAGCAAAAAATTTCAGAATTGCACCTTGCAATGCGGAGAAATTACTGTTTGTGCATTTACAATATTCATTGATTTTTGCCATTGAAAAACGTCCAGAAATGATTGAAGCTACTGACTGAATGAAAGGAGCTGGCATCTCACTCTCTTTGAATCTTCTTTATCATGCTAAGAGGAGCAGGAAAAAGCAAAAAATTTCAGAATTGCACCTTGCAATGCGGAGAAATTACTGTTTGTGCATTTACAATATTCATTGATTTTTGCCATTGAAAAACATCATGTTATTCATATACCAGAAATGATTGAAGATACTGACTGAATGAAAGGAGCTGGCATCTCACTCTCTTTGAATCTTCTTTATCATGCTAAGAGGAGCAGGAAAAAGCAAAAAATTTCAGAATTGCACCTTGCAATGCGGAGAAATTACTGTTTGTGCATTTACAATATTCATTGATTTTTGCCATTGAAAAACGTCCAGAAATGATTGAAGCTACTGACTGAATGAAAGGAACTGGCATCTCACTCTCTTTGAATCTTCTTTATCATGCTAAGAGGAGCAGGAAAAAGCAAAAAATTTCAGAATTGCACCTTGCAATGCGGAGAAATTACTGTTTGTGCATTTACAAAATTCATTGATTTTTGCCATTGAAAAACATCATGTTATTCATATACCAGAAATGTTTGAAGCTACTGACTGAATGAAAGGAGCTGACATCTCACTCTCTTTGAATCTTCTTTATCATGCTAAGAGGAGCAGGAAAAAGCAAAAAATTTCAGAATTGCACCTTGCAATGCGGAGAAATTGCTGTTTGTGCATTTACAATATTCATTGATTTTTGCCATTGAAAAACATCCAGAAATGATTGAAGCTACTGACTGAATGAAAGGAGCTGGCATCTCACTCTCTTTGAATCTTCTTTATCATGCTAAGAGGAGCAGGAAAAAGCAAAAAATTTCAGAATTGCACCTTGCAATGCGGAGAAATTACTGTTTGTGCATTTACAATATTCATTGATTTTTGCCATTGAAAAACATCATGTTATTCATATACCAGAAATGTTTGAAGCTACTGACTGAATGAAAGGAGCTGGCATCTCACTCTCTTTGAATCTTCTTTATCATGCTAAGAGGAGCAGGAAAAAGCAAAAAATTTCAGAATTGCACCTTGCAATGCGGAGAAATTACTGTTTGTGCATTTACAATATTCATTGATTTTTGCCATTGTAAAACATCATGTTATTCATATACCAGAAATGTTTGAAGCTACTGACTGAATGAAAGGAGCTGGCATCTCACTCTCTTTGAATCTTCTTTATCATGCTAAGAGGAGCAGGAAAAAGCAAAAAATTTCAGAATTGCACCTTGCAATGTGGAGAAATTACTGTTTGTGCATTTACAATATTCATTGATTTTTACCATTGAAAAAGGTCCAGAAATGATTGAAGCTACTGACTGAATGAAAGTAGCTGGCATCTCACTCTCTTTGAATCTTCTTTATCATGCTAAGAGGAGCAGGAAAAAGCAAAAAATTTCAGACTTGCACCTTGCAATGCGGAGAAATTACTGTTTGTGCATTTACAATATTCATTGATTTTTGCCATTGAAAAACATCATGTTATTCATATACCAGAAATGTTTGAAGCTACTGACTGAATGAAAGGAGCTGGCATCTCACTCTCTTTGAATCATCTTTATCATGCTAAGATGAGCAGGAAAAAGCAAAAAATTTCAGAATCGCACCTTGCAATGCGGAGAAATTACTGTTTGTGCATTTACAATTTTCATTGATTTTTGCCATTGAAAAACGTCCAGAAATGATTGAAGGTACTGACTGAATGAAAGGAGCTGGCATCTCACTCTCTTTGAATCTTCTTTATCATGCTAAGAGGAGCAGGAAAAAGCAAAAAATTTCAGAATTGCACTTTGCAATGCGGAGAAATTACTGTTTGTGCATTTACAATATTCATTGATTTTTGCCATTGAAAAACGTCCAGAAATGATTGAAGCTACTGACTGAATGAAAGGAGCTGGCATCTCACTCTCCTTGAATCTTCTTTATCATGCTAAGAGGAGCAGGAAAAAGCAAAAAATTTCAGAATTGCACCTTGCAATGCGGAGAAATTACAGTTTGTGCATTTACAATATTCATTGATTTTTGCCATTGAAAAACATCCAGAAATGATTGAAGCTACTGACTGAATGAAAGGAGCTGGCATCTCACTCTCTTTGAATCTTCTTTATCATGCTAAGAGGAGCAGGAAAAAGCAAAAAATTTCAGAATTGCACCTTGCAATGCGGAGAAATTACTGTTTGTGCATTTACAATATTCATTGATTTTTGCCATTGAAAAACATCATGTTATTCATATACCAGAAATGTTTGAAGCTACTGACTGAATGAAAGGAGCTGGCATCTCACTCTCTTTGAATCTTCTTTATCATGCTAAGAGGAGCAGGAAAAAGCAAAAAATTTCAGAATTGCACCTTGCAATGCGGAGAAATTACTGTTTGTGCATTTACAATATTCATTGATTTTTGCCATTGAAAAACATGTTATTCATATACCAGAAATGTTTGAAGCTACTGACTGAATGAAAGGAGCTGGCACCTCACTCTCTTTGAATCTTTATCATGCTAAGAGGAGCGGGAAAAAGCAAAAAATTTCAGAATTGCACCTTGCAATGCGGAGAAATTACTGTTTGTGCATTTACAATATTCATTGATTTTTGCCATTGAAAAACGTCCAGAAATGATTGAAGGTACTGACTGAATGAAAGGAGCTGGCATCTCACTCTCTTTGAATCTTCTTTATCATGCTAAGAGGAGCAGGAAAAAGCAAAAAATTTCAGAATTGCACCTTGCAATGCGGAGAAATTACTGTTTGTGCATTTACAATATTCATTGATTTTTGCCATTGAAAAACGTCCAGAAATGATTGAAGCTACTGACTGAATGAAAGGAGCTGGCATCTCACTCTCTTTGAATCTTCTTTATTATGCTAAGAGGAGCAGGAAAAAGCAAAAAATTTCAGAATTGCACCTTGCAATGCGGAGAAATTACAGTTTGTGCATTTACAATATTCATTGATTTTTGCCATTGAAAAACATCCAGAAATGATTGAAGCTACTGACTGAATGAAAGGAGCTGGCATCTCACTCTCTTTGAATCTTCTTTATCATGCTAAGAGGAGCAGGAAAAAGCAAAAAATTTCAGAATTGCACCTTGCAATGCGGAGAAATTACTGTTTGTGCATTTACAATATTCATTGATTTTTGCCATTGAAAAACATCATGTTATTCATATACCAGAAATGTTTGAAGCTACTGACTGAATGAAAGGAGCTGGCATCTCACTCTCTTTGAATCTTCTTTATCATGCTAAGAGGAGCAGGAAAAAGCAAAAAATTTCAGAATTGCACCTTGCAATGTGGAGAAATTACTGTTTGTGCATTTACAATATTCATTGATTTTTACCATTGAAAAACGTCCAGAAATGATTGAAGCTACTGACTGAATGAAAGTAGCTGGCATCTCACTCTCTTTGAATCTTCTTTATCATGCTAAGAGGAGCAGGAAAAAGCAAAAAATTTCAGACTTGCACCTTGCAATGCGGAGAAATTACTGTTTGTGCATTTACAATATTCATTGATTTTTGCCATTGAAAAACATCATGTTATTCATATACCAGAAATGTTTGAAGCTACTGACTGAATGAAAGGAGCTGGCATCTCACTCTCTTTGAATCTTCTTTATCATGCTAAGAGGAGCAGGAAAAAGCAAAAAATTTCAGAATTGCACCTTGCAATGCGGAGAAATTACTGTTTGTGCATTTACGATATTCATTGATTTTTGCCATTGAAAAACGTCCAGAAATGATTGAAGCTACTGACTGAATGAAAGGAGCTGGCATCTCACTCTCTTTGAATCTTGTTTATCATGCTAAGAGGAGCAGGAAAAAGCTAAAAATTTCAGAATTGCACCTTGCAATGCGGAGAAATTACTGTTTGTGCATTTACAATATTCATTGATTTTTGCCATTGAAAAACATCCAGAAATGATTGAAGCTACTGACTGAATGAAAGGAGCTGGCATCTCACTCTCTTTGAATCTTCTTTATCATGCTAAGAGGAGCAGGAAAAAGCAAAAAATTTCAGAATTGCACCTTGCAATGCGGAGAAATTACTGTTTGTGCATTTACAATATTCATTGATTTTTGCCATTGAAAAACATCATGTTATTCATATACCAGAAATGTTTGAAGCTACTGACTGAATGAAAGGAGCTGGCATCTCACTCTCTTTGAATCTTCTTTATCATGCTAAGAGGAGCAGGAAAAAGCAAAAAATTTCATAATTGCACCTTGCAATGCGGAGAAATTACTGTTTGTGCATTTACAATATTCATTGATTTTTGCCATTGAAAAACGTCCAGAAATGATTGAAGCTACTGACTGAATGAAAGGAGCTGGCATCTCACTCTCTTTGAATCATGTTTATCATGCTAAGAGGAGCAGGAAAAAGCAAAAAATTTCAGAATTGCACCTTGCAATGCGGAGAAATTACTGTTTGTGCATTTACAATATTCATTGATTTTTGCCATTGAAAAACGTCCAGAAATTATTGAAGCTACTGACTGAATGAAAGGAGCTGGCATCTCACTCTCTTTGAATCTTCTTTATCATGCTAAGAGGAGCAGGAAAAAGCAAAAAATTTCAGAATTGCACCTTGCAATGCGGAGAAATTACTGTTTGTGCATTTACAATATTCATTGATTTTTGCCATTGAAAAACATCATGTTATTCATATACCAGAAATGATTGAAGCTACTGACTGAATGAAAGGAGCTGGCATCTCACTCTCTTTGAATCTTCTTTATCATGCTAAGAGGAGCAGGAAAAAGTAAAAAATTTCAGAATTGCACTATGCAATGCGGAGAAATTACTGTTTGTGCATTTATAATATTCAATGATTTTTGCCATTGAAAAACGTCCAGAAATGATTGAAGCTACTGACTGAACGAAAGGAGCTGGCATCTCACTCTCTTTGAATCTTCATCATGCTAAGAGGAGCAGGAAAAAGCAAAAAATTTCAGAATTGCACCTTGCAATGCGGAGAAATTACTGTTTGTGCATTTACAATATTCATTGATTTTTGCCATTGAAAAACATCATGTTATTCATATACCAGAAATGTTTGAAGCTACTGACTGAATGAAAGGAGCTGGCATCTCACTCTCTTTGAATCTTCTTTATCATGCTAAGAGGAGCAGGAAAAAGCAAAAAATTTCAGAATTGCAACTTGCAATGCGGAGAAATTACTGTTTGTGCATTTACAATATTCATTGATTTTTGCCATTGAAAAACGTCCAGAAATGATTGAAGCTACTGACTGAAAGAAAGGAGCTGGCATCTCACTCTCTTTGAATCTTCTTTATCATGCTAAGAGGAGCAGGTAAAAGCAAAAAATTTCAGAATTGCACCTTGCAATGCGGAGAAATTACTGTTTGTGCATTTACAATATTCATTGATTTTTGCCATTGAAAAACGTCCAGAAATGATTGAAGCTACTGACTGAATGAAAGGAGCTGGCATCTCACTCTCTTTGAATCTTGTTTATCATGCTAAGAGGAGCAGGAAAAAGCAAAAAATTTCAGAATTGCACCTTGCAATGCGGAGAAATTACTGTTTGTGCATTTGCAATATTCATTGATTTTTGCCATTGAAAAACGTCCAGAAATGATTGAAGCTACTGACTGAATGAAAGGAGCTGGCATCTCACTCTCTTTGAATCTTCTTTATCATGCTAAGAGGAGCAGGAAAAAGCAAAAAATTTCAGAATTGCACCTTGCAATGCGGAGAAATTACTGTTTGTGCATTTACAATATTCATTGATTTTTGCCATTGAAAAACATCATGTTATTCATATACCAGAAATGATTGAAGCTACTGACTGAATGAAAGGAGCTGGCATCTCACTCTCTTTGAATCTTCTTTATCATGCTAAGAGGAGCAGGAAAAAGCAAAAAATTTCAGAATTGCACCTTGCAATGCGGAGAAATTACTGTTTGTGCATTTACAATATTCATTGATTTTTGCCATTGAAAAACATCATGTTATTCATATACCAGAAATGTTTGAAGCTACTGACTGAATGAAAGGAGCTGGCATCTCACTCTCTTTGAATCTTCTTTATCATGCTAAGAGGAGCAGGAAAAAGCAAAAAATTTCAGAATTGCACCTTGCAATGCGGAGAAATTACTGTTTGTGCATTTACAATATTCATTGATTTTTACCATTGAAAAACGTCCAGAAATGATTGAGGCTACTGACTGAACGAAAGGAGCTGGCATCTCACTCTCTTTGAATCTTCTTTAACATGCTAAGAGGAGCAGGAAAAAGCAAAAAATTTCAGAATTGCACCTTGCAATGCGGAGAAATTACTGTTTGTGCATTTACAATATTCATTGATTTTTGCCATTGAAAAACATCATGTTATTCATATACCAGAAATGTTTGAAGCTACTGACTGAATGAAAGGAGCTGGCATCTCACTCTCTTTGAATCTTCTTTATCATGCTAAGAGGAGCAGGAAAAAACAAAAAATTTCAGAATTGCACCTTGCAATGCGGAGAAATTACTGTTTGTGCATTTACAATATTCATTGATTTTTGCCATTGAAAAACATCATGTTATTCATATACCAGAAATGATTGAAGCTACTGACTGAATGAAAGGAGCTGGCATCTCACTCTCTTTGAATCTTCTTTATCATGCTAAGAGGAGCAAGAAAAAGTAAAAAATTTCAGAATTGCACCTTGCAATGTGGAGAAATTACTGTTTGTGCATTTACAATATTCAATGATTTTTGCCATTGAAAAAAGTCCAGAAATGATTGAAGCTACTGACTCAATGAAAGGAGCTGGCATCTCACTCTCTTTGAATCTTCTTTATCATGCTAAGAGGAGCAGGAAAAAGCAAAAAATTTCAGAATTGCACCTTGCAATGCGGAGAAATTACTGTTTGTGCATTTACAATATTCATTGATTTTTGCCATTGAAAAACATCATGTTATTCATATACCAGAAATGTTTGAAGCTACTGACTGAATGAAAGGAGCTGGCATCTCACTCTCTTTGAATCTTCTTTATCATGCTAAGAGGAGCAGGAAAAAGCAAAAAATTTCAGAATTGCACCTTGCAATGCGGAGAAATTACTGTTTGTGCATTTACAATATTCATTGATTTTTGCCATTGAAAAACATGTTATTCATATACCAGAAATGTTTGAAGCTACTGACTGAATGAAAGGAGCTGGCATCTCACTCTCTTTGAATCTTCTTTATCATGCTAAGAGGAGCAGGAAAAAGCAAAAAATTTCAGAATTGCACCTTGCAATGCGGAGAAATTACAGTTTGTGCATTTACAATATTCATTGATTTTTGCCATTGAAAAACGTCCAGAAATGATTGAAGCTACTGACTGAATGAAAGGAGCTGGCATCTCACTCTCTTTGAATCTTCTTTATCATGCTAAGAGGAGCAGGAAAAAGTAAAAAATTTCAGAATTGCACTATGCAATGCGGAGAAATTACTGTTTGTGCATTTATAATATTCAATGATTTTTGCCATTGAAAAACGTCCAGAAATGATTGAAGCTACTGACTGAACGAAAGGAGCTGGCATCTCACTCTCTTTGAATCTTCATCATGCTAAGAGGAGCAGGAAAAAGCAAAAAATTTCAGAATTGCACCTTGCAATGCGGAGAAATTACTGTTTGTGCATTTACAATATTCATTGATTTTTGCCATTGAAAAACATCATGTTATTCATATACCAGAAATGTTTGAAGCTACTGACTGAATGAAAGGAGCTGGCATCTCACTCTCTTTGAATCTTCTTTATCATGCTAAGAGGAGCAGGAAAAAGCAAAAAATTTCAGAATTGCAACTTGCAATGCGGAGAAATTACTGTTTGTGCATTTACAATATTCATTGATTTTTGCCATTGAAAAACGTCCAGAAATGATTGAAGCTACTGACTGAATGAAAGGAGCTGGCATCTCACTCTCTTTGAATCTTGTTTATCATGCTAAGAGGAGCAGGAAAAAGCAAAAAATTTCAGAATTGCACCTTGCAATGCGGAGAAATTACTGTTTGTGCATTTGCAATATTCATTGATTTTTGCCATTGAAAAACGTCCAGAAATGATTGAAGCTACTGACTGAATGAAAGGAGCTGGCATCTCACTCTCTTTGAATCTTCTTTATCATGCTAAGAGGAGCAGGAAAAAGCAAAAAATTTCAGAATTGCACCTTGCAATGCGGAGAAATTACTGTTTGTGCATTTACAATATTCATTGATTTTTGCCATTGAAAAACATCATGTTATTCATATACCAGAAATGATTGAAGCTACTGACTGAATGAAAGGAGCTGGCATCTCACTCTCTTTGAATCTTCTTTATCATGCTAAGAGGAGCAGGAAAAAGCAAAAAATTTCAGAATTGCACCTTGCAATGCGGAGAAATTACTGTTTGTGCATTTACAATATTCATTGATTTTTGCCATTGAAAAACATCATGTTATTCATATACCAGAAATGTTTGAAGCTACTGACTGAATGAAAGGAGCTGGCATCTCACTCTCTTTGAATCTTCTTTATCATGCTAAGAGGAGCAGGAAAAAGCAAAAAATTTCAGAATTGCACCTTGCAATGCGGAGAAATTACTGTTTGTGCATTTACAATATTCATTGATTTTTACCATTGAAAAACGTCCAGAAATGATTGAGGCTACTGACTGAACGAAAGGAGCTGGCATCTCACTCTCTTTGAATCTTCTTTAACATGCTAAGAGGAGCAGGAAAAAGCAAAAAATTTCAGAATTGCACCTTGCAATGCGGAGAAATTACTGTTTGTGCATTTACAATATTCATTGATTTTTGCCATTGAAAAACATCATGTTATTCATATACCAGAAATGTTTGAAGCTACTGACTGAATGAAAGGAGCTGGCATCTCACTCTCTTTGAATCTTCTTTATCATGCTAAGAGGAGCAGGAAAAAACAAAAAATTTCAGAATTGCACCTTGCAATGCGGAGAAATTACTGTTTGTGCATTTACAATATTCATTGATTTTTGCCATTGAAAAACATCATGTTATTCATATACCAGAAATGATTGAAGCTACTGACTGAATGAAAGGAGCTGGCATCTCACTCTCTTTGAATCTTCTTTATCATGCTAAGAGGAGCAAGAAAAAGTAAAAAATTTCAGAATTGCACCTTGCAATGCGGAGAAATTACTGTTTGTGCATTTACAATATTCAATGATTTTTGCCATTGAAAAAAGTCCAGAAATGATTGAAGCTACTGACTCAATGAAAGGAGCTGGCATCTCACTCTCTTTGAATCTTCTTTATCATGCTAAGAGGAGCAGGAAAAAGCAAAAAATTTCAGAATTGCACCTTGCAATGCGGAGAAATTACTGTTTGTGCATTTACAATATTCATTGATTTTTGCCATTGAAAAACATCATGTTATTCATATACCAGAAATGTTTGAAGCTACTGACTGAATGAAAGGAGCTGGCATCTCACTCTCTTTGAATCTTCTTTATCATGCTAAGAGGAGCAGGAAAAAGCAAAAAATTTCAGAATTGCACCTTGCAATGCGGAGAAATTACTGTTTGTGCATTTACAATATTCATTGATTTTTGCCATTGAAAAACATCATGTTATTCATATACCAGAAATGTTTGAAGCTACTGACTGAATGAAAGGAGCTGGCATCT
Organism: Phyllobates terribilis; assembly: GCF_046119375.1. NCBI lineage: Eukaryota > Metazoa > Chordata > Amphibia > Anura > Dendrobatidae > Phyllobates > Phyllobates terribilis. Next base: position 10,029 of record NW_027368109.1, read on the forward strand.
CACTCTCTTTGAATCTTCTTTATCATGCTAAGAGGAGCAGGAAAAAGCAAAAAATTTCAGAATTGCACCTTGCAATGCGGAGAAATTACTGTTTGTGCATTTACAATATTCATTGATTTTTGCCATTGAAAAACATGTTATTCATATACCAGAAATGTTTGAAGCTACTGACTGAATGAAAGGAGCTGGCATCTCACTCTCTTTGAATCTTCTTTATCATGCTAAGAGGAGCAGGAAAAAGCAAAAAATTTCAGAATTGCACCTTGCAATGCGGAGAAATTACAGTTTGTGCATTTACAATATTCATTGATTTTTGCCATTGAAAAACGTCCAGAAATGATTGAAGCTACTGACTGAATGAAAGGAGCTGGCATCTCACTCTCTTTGAATCTTCTTTATCATGCTAAGAGGAGCAGGAAAAAGCAAAAAATTTCAGAATTGCACCTTGCAATGCGGAGAAATTACTGTTTGTGCATTTACAATATTCATTGATTTTTGCCATTGAAAAACGTCCAGAAATGATTGAAGCTACTGACTGAATGAAAGGAGCTGGCATCTCACTCTCTTTGAATCTTCTTTATCATGCTAAGAGGAGCAGGAAAAAGCAAAAAATTTCAGAATTGCTCCTTGCATTGCGGAGAAATTACTGTTTGTGCATTTACAATATTCATTGATTTTTGCCATTGAAAAACATGTTATTCATATACCAGAAATGTTTGAAGCTACTGACTGAATGAAAGGAGCTGGCACCTCACTCTCTTTGAATCTTCTTTATCATGCTAAGAGGAGCAGGAAAAAGCAAAAAATTTCAGAATTGCACCTTGCAATGCGGAGAAATTACTGTTTGTGCATTTACAATATTCATTGATTTTTGCCATTGAAAACGTCCAGAAATGATTGAAGCTACTGACTGAATGAAAGGAGCTGGCATCTCACTCTCTTTGAATCTTCTTTATCATGCTAAGAGGAGCAGGAAAAAGCAAAAAATTTCAGAATTGCGCCTTGCAATGCGGAGAAATTAGTGTTTGTGCATTTACAAAATTCATTGATTTTTGCCATTGAAAAACATCATGTTATTCATTTACCAGAAATGATTGAAGCTACTGACTGAATGAAAGGAGCTGGCATCTCACTCTCTTTGAAACTTCTTTATCATGCTAAGAGGAGCAGGAAAAAGCAAAAAATTTCAGAATTGCACCTTGCAATGCGGAGAAATTACTGTTTGTGCATTTACAATATTCATTGATTTTTGCCATTGAAAAACGTCCAGAAATGATTGAAGCTACTGACTGAATGAAAGGAGCTGGCATCTCACTCTCTTTGAATCTTCTTTATCATGCTAAGAGGAGCAGGAAAAAGCAAAAAATTTCAGAATTGCACCTTGCAATGCGGAGAAATTACTGTTTGTGCATTTACAATATTCATTGATTTTTACCATTGAAAAACGTCCAGAAATGATTGAAGCTACTGACTGAATGAAAGTAGCTGGCATCTCACTCTCTTTGAATCTTCTTTATCATGCTAAGAGGAGCAGGAAAAAGCAAAAAATTTCAGACTTGCACCTTGCAATGCGGAGAAATTACTGTTTGTGCATTTACAATATTCATTGATTTTTGCCATTGAAAAACATCATGTTATTCATATACCAGAAATGTTTGAAGCTACTGACTGAATGAAAGGAGCTGGCATCTCACTCTCTTTGAATCTTCTTTATCATGCTAAGAGGAGCAGGAAAAAGCAAAAAATTTCAGAATTGCACCTTGCAATGCGGAGAAATTACTGTTTGTGCATTTACAATATTCATTGATTTTTGCCATTGAAAAACGTCCAGAAATGATTGAAGCTACTGACTGAATGAAAGGAGCTGGCATCTCACTCTCTTTGAATCTTCTTTATCATGCTAAGAGGAGCAGGAAAAAGCAAAAAATTTCAGAATTGCACCTTACAATGCGGAGAAATTACAGTTTGTGCATTTACAATATTCATTGATTTTTGCCATTGAAAAACGTCCAGAAATGATTGAAGCTACTGACTGAATGAAAGGAGCTGGCATCTCACTCTCTTTGAATCTTCTTTATCATGCTAAGAGGAGCAGGAAAAAGCAAAAAATTTCAGAATTGCACCTTGCAATGCGGAGAAATTACTGTTTGTGCATTTACAATATTCATTGATTTTTGCCATTGAAAAACGTCCAGAAATGATTGAAGCTACTGACTGAATGAAAGGAGCTGGCATCTCACTCTCTTTGAATCTTCTTTATCATGCTAAGAGGAGCAGGAAAAAGCAAAAAATTTCAGAATTGCACCTTGCAATGCGGAGAAATTACTGTTTGTGCATTTACAATATTCATTGATTTTTGCCATTGAAAAACATCATGTTATTCATATACCAGAAATGTTTGAAGCTACTGACTGAATGAAAGGAGCTGGCATCTCACTCTCTTTGAATCTTCTTTATCATGCTAAGAGGAGCAGGAAAAAGCAAAAAATTTCAGAATTGCACCTTGCAATGCGGAGAAATTACTGTTTGTGCAATTACAATATTCATTGATTTTTGCCATTGAAAAACGTCCAGAAATGATTGAAGCTACTGACTGAATGAAAGGAGCTGGCATCTCACTCTCTATGAATCTTCTTTATCATGCTAAGAGGAGCAGGAAAAGCAAAAAATTTCAGAATTGCACCTTGCAATGCGAAGAAATTACAGTTTGTGCATTTACAATATTCATTGACTTTTGCCATTGAAAAACATCCAGAAATGATTGAAGCTACTGACTGAATGAAAGGAGCTGGCATCTCACTCTCTTTGAATCTTCTTTATCATGCTAAGAGGAGCAGGAAAAAGCAAAAAATTTCAGAATTGCACCTTGCAATGCGGAGAAATTACTGTTTGTGCATTTACAATATTCATTGATTTTTGCCATTGAAAAACGTCCAGAAATGATTGAAGCTACTGACTGAATGAAAGGAGCTGGCATCTCACTCTCTTTGAATCTTCTTTATCATGCTAAGAGGAGCAGGAAAAAGCAAAAAATTTCAGAATTGCGCCTTGCAATGCGGAGAAATTACTGTTTGTGCATTTACAAAATTCATTGATTTTTGCCATTGAAAAACATCATGTTATTCATTTACCAGAAATGATTGAAGCTACTGACTGAATGAAAGGAGCTGGCATCTCACTCTCTTTAAATCTTCTTTATCATGCTAAGAGGAGCAGGAAAAAGCAAAACATTTCAGAATTGCACCTTGCAATGCGAAGAAATTACTGTTTGTGCATTTACAATATTCATTGATTTTTGCCATTGAAAAACGTCCAGAAATGATTGAAGCTACTGACTGAATGAAAGGAGCTGGCATCTCACTCTCTTTGAATCTTCTTTATCATGCTAAGAGGAGCAGGAAAAAGCAAAAAATTTCAGAATTGCACCTTGCAATGCGGAGAAATTACTGTTTGTGCATTTACAATATTCATTGATTTTTACCATTGAAAAACGTCCAGAAATGATTGAAGCTACTGACTGAATGAAAGTAGCTGGCATCTCACTCTCTTTGAATCTTCTTTATCATGCTAAGAGGAGCAGGAAAAAGCAAAAAATTTCAGACTTGCACCTTGCAATGCGGAGAAATTACTGTTTGTGCATTTACAATATTTATTGATTTTTGCCATTGAAAAACATCATGTTATTCATATACCAGAAATGTTTGAAGCTACTGACTGAATGAAAGGAGCTGGCATCTCACTCTCTTTGAATCTTCTTTATCATGCTAAGAGGAGCAGGAAAAAGCAAAAAATTTCAGAATTGCACCTTGCAATGCGGAGAAATTACTGTTTGTGCATTTACAATATTCATTGATTTTTGCCATTGAAAAACGTCCAGAAATGATTGAAGCTACTGACTGAATGAAAGGAGCTGGCATCTCACTCTCTTTGAATCTTCTTTATCATGCTAAGAGGAGCAGGAAAAAGCAAAAAATTTCAGAATTGCACCTTACAATGCGGAGAAATTACAGTTTGTGCATTTACAATATTCATTGATTTTTGCCATTGAAAAACGTCCAGAAATGATTGAAGCTACTGACTGAATGAAAGGAGCTGGAATCTCACTCTCTTTGAATCTTCTTTATCAAGTTAAGAGGAGCAGGAAAAAGCAAAAAATTTCAGAATTGCACCTTGCAATGCGGAGAAATTACTGTTTGTGCATTTACAATATTCATTGATTTTTGCCATTGAAAAACATGTTATTCATATACCAGAAATGTTTGAAGCTACTGACTGAATGAAAGGAGCTGGAACCTCACTCTCTTTGAATCTTCTTTATCATGCTAAGAGGAGCAGGAAAAAGCAAAAAATTTCAGAATTGCACCTTGCAATGCGGAGAAATTACTGTTTGTACATTTACAATATTCATTGATTTTTGCCATTGAAAAACGTCCAGAAATGATTGAAGCTACTGACTGAATGAAAGGAGCTGGCATCTCACTCACTTTGAATCTTCTTTATCATGCTAAGAGGAGCAGGAAAAAGCAAAAAATTTCAGAATTGCACCTTGCAATGCGGAGAAATTACTGTTTGTGCATTTACAATATTCATTGATTTTTGCCATTGAAAAACGTCCAGAAATGATTGAAGCTACTGACTGAATGAAAGGAGCTGGCATCTCACTCTCTTTGAATCTTCTTTATCATGCTAAGAGGAGCAGGAAAAAGCAAAAAATTTCAGAATTGCACCTTGCAATGCGGAGAAATTACTGTTTGTGCATTTACAATATTCATTGATTTTTGCCATTGAAAAACGTCCAGAAATGATTGAAGCTACTGACTGAATGAAAGGAGCTGGCATCTCACTCTCTTTGAATTTTCTTTATCATGCTAAGAGGAGCAGGAAAAAGCAAAAAATTTCAGAATTGCACCTTGCAATGCGGAGAAATTACTGTTTGTGCATTTACAATATTCATTGATTTTTGCCATTGAAAAACATGTTATTCATATACCAGAAATGTTTGAAGCTACTGACTGAATGAAAGGAGCTGGCACCTCACTCTCTTTGAATCTTCTTTATCATGCTAAGAGGAGCAGGATAAAGCAAAAAATTTCAGAATTGCACCTTGCAATGCGGAGAAATTACTGTTTGTGCATTTACAATATTCATTGATTTTTGCCATTGAAAAACGTCCAGAAATGATTGAAGCTACTGACTGAATGAAAGGAGCTGGCATCTCACTCTCTTTGAATCTTCTTTATCATGCTAAGAGGAGCTGGAAAAAGCAAAAAATTTCAGAATTGCACCTTGCAATGCGGAGAAATTACTGTTTGTGCATTTACAATATTCATTAATTTTTGCCATTGAAAAACATCATGTTATTCATATACCAGAAATGTTTGAAGCTACTGACTGAATGAAAGGAGCTGGCATCTCACTCTCTTTGAATCTTCTTTATCATGCTAAGAGGAGCAGGAAAAAGCAAAAAATTTCAGAATTGCACCTTGCAATGCGGAGAAATTACTGTTTGTGCATTTACAATATTCATTGATTTTTGCCATTGAAAAACGTCCAGAAATGATTGAAGCTACTGACTGAATGAAAGGAGCTGGCATCTCACTCTCTTTGAATCTTCTTTATCATGCTAAGAGGAGCAGGAAAAAGCAAAAAATTTCAGAATTGCACCTTGCAATGCGGAGAAATTACAGTTTGTGCATTTACAATATTCATTAATTTTTGCCATTGAAAAACGTCCAGAAATGATTGAAGCTACTGACTGAATGAAAGGAGCTGGCATCTCACTCTCTTTGAATCTTCTTTATCATGCTAAGAGGAGCAGGAAAAAGCAAAAAATTTCAGAATTGCTCCTTGCAATGCGGAGAAATTACTGTTTGTGCATTTACAATATTCATTGATTTTTGCCATTGAAAAACATGTTATTCATATACCAGAAATGTTTGAAGCTACTGACTGAATGAAAGGAGCTGGCACCTCACTCTCTTTGAATCTTCTTTATCATGCTAAGAGGAGCAGGAAAAAGCAAAAAATTTCAGAATTGCACCTTGCAATGCGGAGAAATTACTGTTTGTGCATTTACAATATTCATTGATTTTTGCCATTGAAAAACGTCCAGAAATGATTGAAGCTACTGACTGAATGAAAGGAGCTGGCATCTCACTCTCTTTGAATCTTCTTTATCATGCTAAGAGGAGCAGGAAAAAGCAAAAAATTTCAGAATTGCACCTTGCAATGCGGAGAAATTACTGTTTGTGCATTTACAATATTCATTGATTTTTGCCATTGAAAAACATCATGTTATTCATATACCAGAAATGATTGAAGCTACTGACTGAATGAAAGGAGCTGGCATCTCACTCTCTTTGAATCTTCTTTATCATGCTAAGAGGAGCAGGAAAATGTAAAAAATTTCAGAATTGCACCTTGCAATGCGGAGAAATTACTGTTTGTGCATTTACAATATTCAATGATTTTTGCCATTGAAAAACGTCCAGAAATGATTGAAGCTACTGACTGAACGAAAGGAGCTGGCATCTCACTCTCTTTGAATCTTCTTTATCATGCTAAGAGGAGCAGGAAAAAGCAAAAAATTTCAGAATTGCACCTTGCAATGCGGAGAAATTACTGTTTGTGCATTTACAATATTCATTGATTTTTGCCATTGAAAAACATCATGTTATTCATATACCAGAAATGTTTGAAGCTACTGACTGAATGAAAGGAGCTGGCATCTCACTCTCTTTGAATCTTCTTTATCATGCTAAGAGGAGCAGGAAAAAGCAAAAAATTTCAGAATTGCACCTTGCAATGCGGAGAAATTTCTGTTTGTGCATTTACAATATTCATTGATTTTTGCCATTGAAAAACGTCCAGAAATGATTGAAGCTACTGACTGAATGAAAGGAGCTGGCATCTCACTCTCTTTGAATCTTCTTTACCATGCTAAGGGGAGCAGGAAAAAGCAAAAAATTTCAGAATTGCACCTTGCAATGCGGAGAAATTACTGTTTGTGCATTTACAATATTCATTGATTTTTGCCATTGAAAAACGTCCAGAAATGATTGAAGCTACTGACTGAATGAAAGGAGCTGGCATCTCACTCTCTTTGAATCTTCTTTATCATGCTAAGAGGAGCAGGAAAAAGCAAAAAATTTCAGAATTGCACCTTACAATGCGGAGAAATTACAGTTTGTGCATTTACAATATTCATTGATTTTTGCCATTGAAAAACGTCCAGAAATGATTGAAGCTACTGACTGAATGAAAGGAGCTGGCATCTCACTCTCTTTGAATCTTCTTTATCATGCTAAGAGGAGCAGGAAAAAGCAAAAAAATTCAGAATTGCACCTTGCAATGCGGAGAAATTACTGTTTGTGCATTTACAATATTCATTGATTTTTGCCATTGAAAAACGTCCAGAAATGATTGAAGCTACTGACTGAATGAAAGGAGCTGGCATCTCACTCTCTTTGAATTTTCTTTATCATGCTAAGAGGAGCAGGAAAAAGCAAAAAATTTCAGAATTGCACCTTGCAATGCGGAGAAATTACAGTTTGTGCATTAACAATATTCATTGATTTTTGCCATTGAAAAACATGTTATTCATATACCAGAAATGTTTGAAGCTACTGACTGAATGAAAGGAGCTGGCACCTCACTCTCTTTGAATCTTCTTTATCATGCTAAGAGGAGCAGGAAAAAGCAAAAAATTTCAGAATTGCACCTTGCAATGCGGAGAAATTACTGTTTGTGCATTTACAATATTCATTGATTTTTGCCATTGAAAAACGTCCAGAAATGATTGAAGCTACTGACTGAATGAAAGGAGCTGGCATCTCACTCTCTTTGAATCTTCTTTATCATGCTAAGAGGAGCAGGAAAAAGCAAAAAATTTCAGAATTGCACCTTGCAATGCGGAGAAATTACTGTTTGTGCATTTACAATATTCATTGATTTTTGCCATTGAAAAACATCATGTTATTCATATACCAGAAATGTTTGAAGCTACTGATTGAATGAAAGGAGCTGGCATCTCACTCTCTTTGAATCTTCTTTATCATGCTAAGAGGAGCAGGAAAAAGCAAAAAATTTCAGAATTGCACCTTGCAATGCGGAGAAATTACTGTTTGTGCATTTACAATATTCATTGATTTTTGCCATTGAAAAACGTCCAGAAATGATTGAAGCTACTGACTGAATGAAAAGAGCTGGCATCTCACTCTCTTTGAATCTTCTTTATCATGCTAAGAGGAGCAGGAAAAAGCAAAAAATTTCAGAATTGCACCTTGCAATGCGGAGAAATTACAGTTTGTGCATTTACAATATTCATTGATTTTTGCCATTGAAAAACGTACAGAAATGATTGAAGCTACTGACTGAATGAAAGGAGCTGGCATCTCACTCTCTTTGAATCTTCTTTATCATGCTAAGAGGAGCAGGAAAAAGCAAAAAATTTCAGAATTGCTCCTTGCAATGCGGAGAAATTACTGTTTGTGCATTTACAATATTCATTGATTTTTGCCATTGAAAAACATGTTATTCATATACCAGAAATGTTTGAAGCTACTGACTGAATGAAAGGAGCTGGCACCTCACTCTCTTTGAATCTTCTTTATCATGCTAAGAGGAGCAGGAAAAAGCAAAAATTTCAGAATTGCACCTTGCAATGCGGAGAAATTACTGTTTGTGCATTTACAATATTCATTGATTTTTGCCATTGAAAAACGTCCAGAAATGATTGAAGCTACTGACTGAATGAAAGGAGCTGGCATCTCACTCTCTTTGAATCTTCTTTATCATGCTAAGAGGAGCAGGAAAAAGCAAAAAATTTCAGAATTGCACCTTGCAATGCGGAGAAATTACTGTTTGTGCATTTACAATATTCATTGATTTTTGCCATTGAAAAACGTCCAGAAATGATTGAAGCTACTGACTGAATGAAAGGAGCTGGCATCTCACTCTCTTTGAATCTTCTTTATCATGCTAAGAGGAGCAGGAGAAAGCAAAAAATTTCAGAATTGCACCTTGCAATGCGGAGAAATTACTGTTTGTGCATTTACAATATTCATTGATTTTTGCCATTGAAAAACGTCCAGAAATGATTGAAGCTACTGACTGAATGAAAGGAGCTGGCATCTCACTCTCTTTGAATCTTCTTTATCATGCTAAGAGGAGCAGGAAAAAGCAAAAAATTTCAGAATTGCACCTTGCAATGCGGAGAAATAACTGTTTGTGCATTTACAATATTCATTGATTTTTGCCATTGAAAAACGTTATTCATATACCAGAAATGTTTGAAGCTACTGACTGAATGAAAGGAGCTGGCACCTCACTCTCTTTGAATCTTCTTTATCATGCTAAGAGGAGCAGGAATAAGCAAAAAATTTCAGAATTGCACCTTGCAATGCGGAAAAATTACTGTTTGTGCATTTACAATATTCATTGATTTTTGCCATTGAAAAACGTCCAGAAATGATTGAAGCTACTGACTGAATGAAAGGAGCTGGCATCTCACTCTCTTTGAATCTTCTTTATCATGCTAAGAGGAGCAGGAAAAAGCAAAAAATTTCAGAATTGCACCTTGCAATGCGGAGAAATTACTGTTTGTGCATTTACAAAATTAATTGATTTTTGCCATTGAAAAACATCATGTTATTCATTTACCAGAAATGATTGAAGCTACTGACTGAATGTAAGGAGCTGGCATCTCACTCTCTTTGAATCTTCTTTATCATGCTAAGAGGAGCAGGAAAAAGCAAAAAATTTCAGAATTGCACCTTGCAATGCGGAGAAATTACTGTTTGTGCATTTACAATATTCATTGATTTTTGCCATTGAAAAACGTCCAGAAATGATTGAAGCTACTGACTGAATGAAAGGAGCTGGCATCTCACTCTCTTTGAATCTTCTTTATCATGCTAAGAGGAGCAGGAAAAAGCAAAAAATTTCAGAATTGCACCTTGCAATGCGGAGAAATTACTGTTTGTGCATTTACAATATTCATTGATTTTTGCCATTGAAAAACATCATGTTATTCATATACCAGAAATGTTTGAAGCTACTGATTGAATGAAAGGAGCTGGCATCTCACTCTCTTTGAATCTTCTTTATCATGCTAAGAGGAGCAGGAAAAAGCAAAAAATTTCAGAATTGCACCTTGCAATGCGGAGAAATTACTGTTTGTGCATTTACAATATTCATTGATTTTTGCCATTGAAAAACGTCCAGAAATGATTGAAGCTACTGACTGAATGAAAAGAGCTGGCATCTCACTCTCTTTGAATCTTCTTTATCATGCTAAGAGGAGCAGGAAAAAGCAAAAAATTTCAGAATTGCACCTTGCAATGCGGAGAAATTACAGTTTGTGCATTTACAATATTCATTGATTTTTGCCATTGAAAAACGTCCAGAAATGATTGAAGCTACTGACTGAATGAAAGGAGCTGGCATCTCACTCTCTTTGAATCTTCTTTATCATGCTAAGAGGAGCAGGAAAAAGCAAAAAATTTCAGACTTGCACCTTGCAATGCGGAGAAATTACTGTTTGTGCATTTACAATATTTATTGATTTTTGCCATTGAAAAACATCATGTTATTCATATACCAGAAATGTTTGAAGCTACTGACTGAATGAAAGGAGCTGGCATCTCACTCTCTTTGAATCTTCTTTATCATGCTAAGAGGAGCAGGAAAAAGCAAAAAATTTCAGAATTGCACCTTGCAATGCGGAGAAATTACTGTTTGTGCATTTACAATATTCATTGATTTTTGCCATTGAAAAACGTCCAGAAATGATTGAAGCTACTGACTGAATGAAAGGAGCTGGCATCTCACTCTCTTTGAATCTTCTTTATCATGCTAAGAGGAGCAGGAAAAAGCAAAAAATTTCAGAATTGCACCTTACAATGCGGAGAAATTACAGTTTGTGCATTTACAATATTCATTGATTTTTGCCATTGAAAAACGTCCAGAAATGATTGAAGCTACTGACTGAATGAAAGGAGCTGGCATCTCACTCTCTTTGAATCTTCTTTATCAAGTTAAGAGGAGCAGGAAAAAGCAAAAAATTTCAGAATTGCACCTTGCAATGCGGAGAAATTACTGTTTGTGCATTTACAATATTCATTGATTTTTGCCATTGAAAAACATGTTATTCATATACCAGAAATGTTTGAAGCTACTGACTGAATGAAAGGAGCTGGAACCTCACTCTCTTTGAATCTTCTTTATCATGCTAAGAGGAGCAGGAAAAAGCAAAAAATTTCAGAATTGCACCTTGCAATGCGGAGAAATTACTGTTTGTACATTTACAATATTCATTGATTTTTGCCATTGAAAAACGTCCAGAAATGATTGAAGCTACTGACTGAATGAAAGGAGCTGGCATCTCACTCACTTTGAATGTTCTTTATCATGCTAAGAGGAGCAGGAAAAAGCAAAAAATTTCAGAATTGCACCTTGCAATGCGGAGAAATTACTGTTTGTGCATTTACAATATTCATTGATTTTTGCCATTGAAAAACGTCCAGAAATGATTGAAGCTACTGACTGAATGAAAGGAGCTGGCATCTCACTCTCTTTGAATCTTCTTTATCATGCTAAGAGGAGCAGGAAAAAGCAAAAAATTTCAGAATTGCACCTTGCAATGCGGAGAAATTACTGTTTGTGCATTTACAATATTCATTGATTTTTGCCATTGAAAAACGTCCAGAAATGATTGAAGCTACTGACTGAATGAAAGGAGCTGGCATCTCACTCTCTTTGAATTTTCTTTATCATGCTAAGAGGAGCAGGAAAAAGCAAAAAATTTCAGAATTGCACCTTGCAATGCGGAGAAATTACTGTTTGTGCATTTACAATATTCATTGATTTTTGCCATTGAAAAACATGTTATTCATATACCAGAAATGTTTGAAGCTACTGACTGAATGAAAGGAGCTGGCACCTCACTCTCTTTGAATCTTCTTTATCATGCTAAGAGGAGCAGGATAAAGCAAAAAATTTCAGAATTGCACCTTGCAATGCGGAGAAATTACTGTTTGTGCATTTACAATATTCATTGATTTTTGCCATTGAAAAACGTCCAGAAATGATTGAAGCTACTGACTGAATGAAAGGAGCTGGCATCTCACTCTCTTTGAATCTTCTTTATCATGCTAAGAGGAGCTGGAAAAAGCAAAAAATTTCAGAATTGCACCTTGCAATGCGGAGAAATTACTGTTTGTGCATTTACAATATTCATTAATTTTTGCCATTGAAAAACATCATGTTATTCATATACCAGAAATGTTTGCAGCTACTGACTGAATGAAAGGAGCTGGCATCTCACTCTCTTTGAATCTTCTTTATCATGCTAAAAGGAGCAGGAAAAAGCAAAAAATTTCAGAATTGCACCTTGCAATGCGGAGAAATTACTGTTTGTGCATTTACAATATTCATTGATTTTTGCCATTGAAAAACGTCCAGAAATGATTGAAGCTACTGACTGAATGAAAGGAGCTGGCATCTCACTCTCTTTGAATCTTCTTTATCATGCTAAGAGGAGCAGGAAAAAGCAAAAAATTTCAGAATTGCACCTTGCAATGCGGAGAAATTACAGTTTGTGCATTTACAATATTCATTGATTTTTGCCATTGAAAAACGTCCAGAAATGATTGAAGCTACTGACTGAATGAAAGGAGCTGGCATCTCACTCTCTTTGAATCTTCTTTATCATGCTAAGAGGAGCAGGAAAAAGCAAAAAATTTCAGAATTGCTCCTTGCAATGCGGAGAAATTACTGTTTGTGCATTTACAATATTCATTGATTTTTGCCATTGAAAAACATGTTATTCATATACCAGAAATGTTTGAAGCTACTGACTGAATGAAAGGAGCTGGCACCTCACTCTCTTTGAATCTTCTTTATCATGCTAAGAGGAGCAGGAAAAAGCAAAAAATTTCAGAATTGCACCTTGCAATGCGGAGAAATTACTGTTTGTGCATTTACAATATTCATTGATTTTTGCCATTGAAAAACGTCCAGAAATGATTGAAGCTACTGACTGAATGAAAGGAGCTGGCATCTCACTCTCTTTGAATCTTCTTTATCATGCTAAGAGGAGCAGGAAAAAGCAAAAAATTTCAGAATTGCACCTTGCAATGCGGAGAAATTACTGTTTGTGCATTTACAATATTCATTGATTTTTGCCATTGAAAAACATCATGTTATTCATATACCAGAAATGATTGAAGCTACTGACTGAATGAAAGGAGCTGGCATCTCACTCTCTTTGAATCTTCTTTATCATGCTAAGAGGAGCAGGAAAATGTAAAAAATTTCAGAATTGCACCTTGCAATGTGGAGAAATTACTGTTTGTGCATTTACAATATTCAATGATTTTTGCCATTGAAAAACGTCCAGAAATGATTGAAGCTACTGACTGAACGAAAGGAGCTGGCATCTCACTCTCTTTGAATCTTCTTTATCATGCTAAGAGGAGCAGGAAAAAGCAAAAAATTTCAGAATTGCACCTTGCAATGCGGAGAAATTACTGTTTGTGCATTTACAATATTCATTGATTTTTGCCATTGAAAAACATCATGTTATTCATATACCAGAAATGTTTGAAGCTACTGACTGAATGAAAGGAGCTGGCATCTCACTCTCTTTGAATCTTCTTTATCATGCTAAGAGGAGCAGGAAAAAGCAAAAAATTTCAGAATTGCACCTTGCAATGCGGAGAAATTTCTGTTTGTGCATTTACAATATTCATTGATTTTTGCCATTGAAAAACGTCCAGAAATGATTGAAGCTACTGACTGAATGAAAGGAGCTGGCATCTCACTCTCTTTGAATCTTCTTTACCATGCTAAGGGGAGCAGGAAAAAGCAAAAAATTTCAGAATTGCACCTTGCAATGCGGAGAAATTACTGTTTGTGCATTTACAATATTCATTGATTTTTGCCATTGAAAAACGTCCAGAAATGATTGAAGCTACTGACTGAATGAAAGGAGCTGGCATCTCACTCTCTTTGAATCTTCTTTATCATGCTAAGAGGAGCAGGAAAAAGCAAAAAATTTCAGAATTGCACCTTACAATGCGGAGAAATTACAGTTTGTGCATTTACAATATTCATTGATTTTTGCCATTGAAAAACGTCCAGAAATGATTGAAGCTACTGACTGAATGAAAGGAGCTGGCATCTCACTCTCTTTGAATCTTCTTTATCATGCTAAGAGGAGCAGGAAAAAGCAAAAAAATTCAGAATTGCACCTTGCAATGCGGAGAAATTACTGTTTGTGCATTTACAATATTCATTGATTTTTGCCATTGAAAAACGTCCAGAAATGATTGAAGCTACTGACTGAATGAAAGGAGCTGGCATCTCACTCTCTTTGAATTTTCTTTATCATGCTAAGAGGAGCAGGAAAAAGCAAAAAATTTCAGAATTGCACCTTGCAATGCGGAGAAATTACAGTTTGTGCATTAACAATATTCATTGATTTTTGCCATTGAAAAACATGTTATTCATATACCAGAAATGTTTGAAGCTACTGACTGAATGAAAGGAGCTGGCACCTCACTCTCTTTGAATCTTCTTTATCATGCTAAGAGGAGCAGGAAAAAGCAAAAAATTTCAGAATTGCACCTTGCAATGCGGAGAAATTACTGTTTGTGCATTTACAATATTCATTGATTTTTGCCATTGAAAAACGTCCAGAAATGATTGAAGCTACTGACTGAATGAAAGGAGCTGGCATCTCACTCTCTTTGAATCTTCTTTATCATGCTAAGAGGAGCAGGAAAAAGCAAAAAATTTCAGAATTGCACCTTGCAATGCGGAGAAATTACTGTTTGTGCATTTACAATATTCATTGATTTTTGCCATTGAAAAACATCATGTTATTCATATACCAGAAATGTTTGAAGCTACTGATTGAATGAAAGGAGCTGGCATCTCACTCTCTTTGAATCTTCTTTATCATGCTAAGAGGAGCAGGAAAAAGCAAAAAATTTCAGAATTGCACCTTGCAATGCGGAGAAATTACTGTTTGTGCATTTACAATATTCATTGATTTTTGCCATTGAAAAACGTCCAGAAATGATTGAAGCTACTGACTGAATGAAAAGAGCTGGCATCTCACTCTCTTTGAATCTTCTTTATCATGCTAAGAGGAGCAGGAAAAAGCAAAAAATTTCAGAATTGCACCTTGCAATGCGGAGAAATTACAGTTTGTGCATTTACAATATTCATTGATTTTTGCCATTGAAAAACGTACAGAAATGATTGAAGCTACTGACTGAATGAAAGGAGCTGGCATCTCACTCTCTTTGAATCTTCTTTATCATGCTAAGAGGAGCAGGAAAAAGCAAAAAATTTCAGAATTGCTCCTTGCAATGCGGAGAAATTACTGTTTGTGCATTTACAATATTCATTGATTTTTGCCATTGAAAAACATGTTATTCATATACCAGAAATGTTTGAAGCTACTGACTGAATGAAAGGAGCTGGCACCTCACTCTCTTTGAATCTTCTTTATCATGCTAAGAGGAGCAGGAAAAAGCAAAAATTTCAGAATTGCACCTTGCAATGCGGAGAAATTACTGTTTGTGCATTTACAATATTCATTGATTTTTGCCATTGAAAAACGTCCAGAAATGATTGAAGCTACTGACTGAATGAAAGGAGCTGGCATCTCACTCTCTTTGAATCTTCTTTATCATGCTAAGAGGAGCAGGAAAAAGCAAAAAATTTCAGAATTGCACCTTGCAATGCGGAGAAATTACTGTTTGTGCATTTACAATATTCATTGATTTTTGCCATTGAAAAACGTCCAGAAATGATTGAAGCTACTGACTGAATGAAAGGAGCTGGCATCTCACTCTCTTTTAATCTTCTTTATCATGCTAAGAGGAGCAGGAGAAAGCAAAAAATTTCAGAATTGCACCTTGCAATGCGGAGAAATTACTGTTTGTGCATTTACAATATTCATTGATTTTTGCCATTGAAAAACGTCCAGAAATGATTGAAGCTACTGACTGAATGAAAGGAGCTGGCATCTCACTCTCTTTGAATCTTCTTTATCATGCTAAGAGGAGCAGGAAAAAGCAAAAAATTTCAGAATTGCACCTTGCAATGCGGAGAAATAACTGTTTGTGCATTTACAATATTCATTGATTTTTGCCATTGAAAAACGTTATTCATATACCAGAAATGTTTGAAGCTACTGACTGAATGAAAGGAGCTGGCACCTCACTCTCTTTGAATCTTCTTTATCATGCTAAGAGGAGCAGGAATAAGCAAAAAATTTCAGAATTGCACCTTGCAATGCGGAAAAATTACTGTTTGTGCATTTACAATATTCATTGATTTTTGCCATTGAAAAACGTCCAGAAATGATTGAAGCTACTGACTGAATGAAAGGAGCTGGCATCTCACTCTCTTTGAATCTTCTTTATCATGCTAAGAGGAGCAGGAAAAAGCAAAAAATTTCAGAATTGCACCTTGCAATGCGGAGAAATTACTGTTTGTGCATTTACGAAATTAATTGATTTTTGCCATTGAAAAACATCATGTTATTCATTTACCAGAAATGATTGAAGCTACTGACTGAATGTAAGGAGCTGGCATCTCACTCTCTTTGAATCTTCTTTATCATGCTAAGAGGAGCAGGAAAAAGCAAAAAATTTCAGAATTGCACCTTGCAATGCGGAGAAATTACTGTTTGTGCATTTACAATATTCATTGATTTTTGCCATTGAAAAACGTCCAGAAATGATTGAAGCTACTGACTGAATGAAAGGAGCTGGCATCTCACTCTCTTTGAATCTTCTTTATCATGCTAAGAGGAGCAGGAAAAAGCAAAAAATTTCAGAATTGCACCTTGCAATGCGGAGAAATTACTGTTTGTGCATTTACAATATTCATTGATTTTTGCCATTGAAAAACATCATGTTATTCATATACCAGAAATGTTTGAAGCTACTGATTGAATGAAAGGAGCTGGCATCTCACTCTCTTTGAATCTTCTTTATCATGCTAAGAGGAGCAGGAAAAAGCAAAAAATTTCAGAATTGCACCTTGCAATGCGGAGAAATTACTGTTTGTGCATTTACAATATTCATTGATTTTTGCCATTGAAAAACGTCCAGAAATGATTGAAGCTACTGACTGAATGAAAAGAGCTGGCATCTCACTCTCTTTGAATCTTCTTTATCATGCTAAGAGGAGCAGGAAAAAGCAAAAAATTTCAGAATTGCACCTTGCAATGCGGAGAAATTACAGTTTGTGCATTTACAATATTCATTGATTTTTGCCATTGAAAAACGTCCAGAAATGATTGAAGCTACTGACTGAATGAAAGGAGCTGGCATCTCACTCTCTTTGAATCTTCTTTATCATGCTAAGAGGAGCAGGAAAAAGCAAAAAATTTCAGAATTGCTCCTTGCAATGCGGAGAAATTACTGTTTGTGCATTTACAATATTCATTGATTTTTGCCATTGAAAAACATGTTATTCATATACCAGAAATGTTTGAAGCTACTGACTGAATGAAAGGAGCTGGCACCTCACTCTCTTTGAATCTTCTTTATCATGCTAAGAGGAGCAGGAAAAAGCAAAAATTTCAGAATTGCACCTTGCAATGCGGAGAAATTACTGTTTGTGCATTTACAATATTCATTGATTTTTGCCATTGAAAAACGTCCAGAAATGATTGAAGCTACTGACTGAATGAAAGGAGCTGGCATCTCACTCTCTTTGAATCTTCTTTATCATGCTAAGAGGAGCAGGAAAAAGCAAAAAATTTCAGAATTGCACCTTGCAATGCGGAGAAATTACTGTTTGTGCATTTACAATATTCATTGATTTTTGCCATTGAAAAACGTCCAGAAATGATTGAAGCTACTGACTGAATGAAAGGAGCTGGCATCTCACTCTCTTTGAATCTTCTTTATCATGCTAAGAGGAGCAGGAAAAAGCAAAAAATTTCAGAATTGCACCTTGCAATGCGGAGAAATTACTGTTTGTGCATTTACAATATTCATTGATTTTTGCCATTGAAAAACGTCCAGAAATGATTGAAGCTACTGACTGAATGAAAGGAGCTGGCATCTCACTCTCTTTGAATCTTCTTTATCATGCTAAGAGGAGCAGGAAAAAGCAAAAAATTTCAGAATTGCACCTTGCAATGCGGAGAAATAACTGTTTGTGCATTTACAATATTCATTGATTTTTGCCATTGAAAAACGTTATTCATATACCAGAAATGTTTGAAGCTACTGACTGAATGAAAGGAGCTGGCACCTCACTCTCTTTGAATCTTCTTTATCATGCTAAGAGGAGCAGGAATAAGCAAAAAATTTCAGAATTGCACCTTGCAATGCGGAAAAATTACTGTTTGTGCATTTACAATATTCATTGATTTTTGCCATTGAAAAACGTCCAGAAATGATTGAAGCTACTGACTGAATGAAAGGAGCTGGCATCTCACTCTCTTTGAATCTTCTTTATCATGCTAAGAGGAGCAGGAAAAAGCATAAAATTTCAGAATTGCACCTTGCAATGCGGAGAAATTACTGTTTGTGCATTTACAATATTCATTGATTTTTGCCATTGAAAAACGTCCAGAAATGATTGAAGCTACTGACTGATTGAAAGGAGCTGGCATCTCACTCTCTTTGAATCTTCTTTATCATGCTAAGAGGAGCAGGAAAAAGCAAAAAATTTCAGAATTGCGCCTTGCAATGCGGAGAAATTACTGTTTGTGCATTTACAAAATTCATTGATTTTTGCCATTGAAAAACATCATGTTATATATTTACCAGAAATGATTGAAGCTACTGACTGAATGTAAGGAGCTGGCATCTCACTCTCTTTGAATCTTCTTTATCATGCTAAGAGGAGCAGGAAAAAGCAAAAAATTTCAGAATTGCACCTTGCAATGCGGAGAAATTACTGTTTGTGCATTTACAATATTCGTTGATTTTTGCCATTGAAAAACGTCCAGAAATGATTGAAGCTACTGACTGAATGAAAGGAGCTGGCATCTCACTCTCTTTGAATCTTCTTTATCATGCTAAGAGGAGCAGGAAAAAGCAAAAAATTTCAGAATTGCACCTTGCAATGCGGAGAAATTACTGTTTGTGCAT
This sequence comes from Phyllobates terribilis, assembly GCF_046119375.1. Classification (NCBI taxonomy): domain Eukaryota; kingdom Metazoa; phylum Chordata; class Amphibia; order Anura; family Dendrobatidae; genus Phyllobates; species Phyllobates terribilis. The sequence goes on from NW_027368109.1 coordinate 29,159, forward strand.
TTACAATATTCATTGATTTTTGCCATTGAAAAACATCATGTTATTCATATACCAGAAATGAATGAAGCTACTGACTGAATGAAAGGAGCTGGCATCTCACTCTCTTTGAATCTTCTTTATCATGCTAAGAGGAGCAGGAAAAAGTAAAAAATTTCAGAATTGCACCTTGCAATGCGGAGAAATTACTGTTTGTGCATTTACAATATTCAATGATTTTTGCCATTGAAAAACGTCCAGAAATGATTGAAGCTACTGACTGAACGAAAGGAGCTGGCGTCTCACTCTCTTTGAATCTTCTTTATCATGCTAAGAGGAGCAGGAAAAAGCAAAAAATTTCAGAATTGTACCTTGCAATGCGGAGAAATTGCTGTTTGTGCATTTACAATATTCATTGATTTTTGCCATTGAAAAACATCATGTTATTCATATACCAGAAATGTTTGAAGCTACTGACTGAATGAAAGGAGCTGGCATCTCACTCTCTTTGAATCTTTTTTATCATGCTAAGAGGAGCAGGAAAAAGCAAAAAATTTCAGAATTGCACCTTGCAATGCGGAGAAATTACTGTTTGTGCATTTACAATATTCATTGATTTTTGCCATTGAAAAACGTCCAGAAATGATTGAAGCTACTGACTGAATGAAAGGAGCTGGCATCTCACTCTCTTTGAATCTTCTTTATCATGCTAAGAGGAGCAGGAAAAAGCAAAAAATTTCAGAATTGCACCTTGCAATGCGGAGAAATTACTGTTTGTGCATTTACAATATTCATTGATTTTTGCCATTGAAAAACGTCCAGAAATGATTGAAGCTACTGACTGAATGAAAGGAGCTGGCATCTCACTCTCTTTGAATCTTCTTTATCATGCTAAGAGGAGCAGGAAAAAGCAAAAAATTTCAGAATTGCACCTTGCAATGCGGAGAAATTACTGTTTGTGCATTTACAATATTCATTGATTTTTGCCATTGAAAAACATCATGTTATTCATATACCAGAAATGATTGAAGCTACTGACTGAATGAAAGGAGCTGGCATCTCACTCTCTTTGAATCTTCTTTATCATGCTAAGAGGAGCAGGAAAAAGCAAAAAATTTCAGAATTGCACCTTGCAATGCGGAGAAATTACTGTTTGTGCATTTACAATATTCATTGATTTTTGCAATTGAAAAACGTCCAGAAATGATTGAAGCTACTGACTGAATGAAAGGAGCTGGCTTCTCACTCTCTTTGAATCTTCTTTATCATGCTAAGAGGAGCAGGAAAAAGCAAAAAATTTCAGAATTGCACCTTGCAATGCGGAGAAATTACTGTTTGTGCATTTACAATATTCATTGATTTTTGCCATTGAAAAACGTCCAGAAATGATTGAAGCTACTGACTGAATGAAAGGAGCTGGCATCTCACTCTCTTTGAATCTTGTTTATCATGCTAAGAGGAGCAGGAAAAAGCAAAAAATTTCAGAATTGCAACTTGCAATGCGGAGAAATTACTGTTTGTGCATTTAGAATATTCATTGATTTTTGCCATTGAAAAACGTCCAGAAATGATTGAAGCTACTGACTGAATGAAAGGAGCTGGCATCTCACTCTCTTTGAATCTTCTTTATCATGCTAAGAGGAGCAGGAAAAAGCAAAAAATCTCAGAATTGCACCTTGCAATGCGGAGAAATTACTGTTTGTGCATTTACAATATTCATTGATTTTTGCCATTGAAAAACATCATGTTATTCATATACCAGAAATGATTGAAGCTACTGACTGAATGAAAGCAGCTGGCATCTCACTCTCTTTGAATCTTCTTTATCATGCTAAGAGGAGCAGGAAAAAGTAAAAAATTTCAGAATTGCACCTTGCAATGCGGAGAAATTACTGTTTGTGCATTTACAATATTCAATGATTTTTGCCATTGAAAAACGTCCAGAAATGATTGAAGCTACTGACTGAATGAAAGGAGCTGGCATCTCACTCTCTTTGAATCTTCTTTATCATGCTAAGAGGAGCAGGATAAAGCAAAAAATTTCAGAATTGCACCTTGCAATGCGGAGAAATTACTGTTTGTGCATTTACAATATTCATTGATTTTTGCCATTGAAAAACATCATTTTATTCATATACCAGAAATGTTTGAAGCTACTGACTGAATGAAAGGAGCTGGCATCTCACTCTCCTTGAATCTTCTTTATCATGCTAAGAGGAGCAGGAAAAAGCAAAAAATTTCAGAATTGCACCTTGCAATGCGGAGAAATTACTGTTTGTGCATTTACAATATTCATTGATTTTTGCCATTGAAAAACATCATGTTATTCATATACCAGAAATGTTTGAAGCTACTGACTGAATGAAAGGAGCTGGCATCTCACTTCTTTGAATCTTCTTTATCATGCTAAGAGGAGCAGGAAAAAGCAAAAAATTTCAGAATTGCACCTTGCAATGCGGAGAAATTACTGTTTGTGCATTTACAATATTCATTGATTTTTGCCATTGAAAAACATCACGTTATTCATATACCAGAAATGATTGAAGCTACTGACTGAATGAAAGGAGCTGGCATCTCACTCTCTTTGAATCTTCTTTATCATGCTAAGAGGAGCAGGAAAAAGCAAAAAATTTCAGAGTTGCACCTTGCAATGCGGAGAAATTACTGTTTGTGCATTTACAATATTCATTGATTTTTGCAATTGAAAAACGTCCAGAAATGATTGAAGCTACTGACTGAATGAAAGGAGCTGGCATCTCACTCTCTTTGAATCTTCTTTATCATGCTAAGAGGAGCAGGAAAAAGCAAAAAATTTCAGAATTGCACCTTGCAATGCGGAGAAATTACTGTTTGTGCATTTACAATATTCATTGATTTTTGCCATTGAAAAACATCATGTTATTCATATACCAGGAATGTTTGAAGCTACTGACTGAATGAAAGGAGCTGGCATCTCACTCTCTTTGAATCTTCTTTATCATGCTAAGAGGAGCAGGAAAAAGCAAAAAATTTCAGAATTGCACCTTGCAATGCGGAGAAATTACTGTTTGTGCATTTACAATATTCATTGATTTTTGCCATTGAAAAACGTCCAGAAATGATTGAAGCTACTGACTGAATGAAAGGAGCTGGCATCTCACTCTCTTTTAATCTTGTTTATCATGCTAAGAGGAGCAGGAAAAAGCAAAAAATTTCAGAATTGCACCTTGCAATGCGGAGAAATTACTGTTTGTGCATTTACAATATTCATTGATTTTTGCCATTGAAAAACGTCCAGAAATGATTGAAGCTACTGACTGAATGAAAGGAGCTGGCATCTCACTCTCTTTGAATCTTCTTTATCATGCTAAGAGGAGCAGGAAAAAGCAAAAAATTTCAGAATTGCACCTTGCAATGCGGAGAAATTACTGTTTGTGCATTTACAATATTCATTGATTTTTGCCATTGAAAAACATCATGTTATTCATATACCAGAAATGATTGAAGCTACTGACTGAATGAAAGGAGCTGGCATCTCACTCTCTTTGAATCTTCTTTATCATGCTAAGAGGAGCAGGAAAAAGTAAAAAATTTCAGAATTGCACCTTGCAATGCGGAGAAATTACTGTTTGTGCATTTACAATATTCAATGATTTTTGCCATTGAAAAACGTCCAGAAATGATTGAAGCTACTGACTGAATGAAAGGAGCTGGCATCTCACTCTCTTTGAATCTTCTTTATCATGCTAAGAGGAGCAGGAAAAAGCAAAAAATTTCAGAATTGCACCTTGCAATGCGGAGAAATTACTGTTTGTGCATTTACAATATTCATTGATTTTTGCCATTGAAAAACATCATGTTATTCATATACCAGGAATGTTTGAAGCTACTGACTGAATGAAAGGAGCTGGCATCTCACTCTCTTTGAATCTTCTTTATCATGCTAAGAGGAGCAGGAAAAAGCAAAAAATTTCAGAATTGCACCTTGCAATGCGGAGAAATTACTGTTTGTGCATTTACAATATTCATTGATTTTTGCCATTGAAAAACGTCCAGAAATGATTGAAGCTACTGACTGAATGAAAGGAGCTGGCATCTCACTCTCTTTTAATCTTGTTTATCATGCTAAGAGGAGCAGGAAAAAGCAAAAAATTTCAGAATTGCACCTTGCAATGCGGAGAAATTACTGTTTGTGCATTTACAATATTCATTGATTTTTGCCATTGAAAAACGTCCAGAAATGATTGAAGCTACTGACTGAATGAAAGGAGCTGGCATCTCACTCTCTTTGAATCTTCTTTATCATGCTAAGAGGAGCAGGAAAAAGCAAAAAATTTCAGAATTGCACCTTGCAATGCGGAGAAATTACTGTTTGTGCATTTACAATATTCATTGATTTTTGCCATTGAAAAACATCATGTTATTCATATACCAGAAATGATTGAAGCTACTGACTGAATGAAAGGAGCTGGCATCTCACTCTCTTTGAATCTTCTTTATCATGCTAAGAGGAGCAGGAAAAAGTAAAAAATTTCAGAATTGCACCTTGCAATGCGGAGAAATTACTGTTTGTGCATTTACAATATTCAATGATTTTTGCCATTGAAAAACGTCCAGAAATGATTGAAGCTACTGACTGAATGAAAGGAGCTGGCATCTCACTCTCTTTGAATCTTCTTTATCATGCTAAGAGGAGCAGGATAAAGCAAAAAATTTCAGAATTGCACCTTGCAATGCGGAGAAATTACTGTTTGTGCATTTACAATATTCATTGATTTTTGCCATTGAAAAACATCATTTTATTCATATACCAGAAATGTTTGAAGCTACTGACTGAATGAAAGGAGCTGGCATCTCACTCTCCTTGAATCTTCTTTATCATGCTAAGAGGAGCAGGAAAAAGCAAAAAATTTCAGAATTGCACCTTGCAATGCGGAGAAATTACTGTTTGTGCATTTACAATATTCATTGATTTTTGCCATTGAAAAACATCATGTTATTCATATACCAGAAATGTTTGAAGCTACTGACTGAATGAAAGGAGCTGGCATCTCACTCTCTTTGAATCTTCTTTATCATGCTAAGAGGAGCAGGAAAAAGCAAAAAATTTCAGAATTGCACCTTGCAATGCGGAGAAATTACTGTTTGTGCATTTACAATATTCATTGATTTTTGCCATTGAAAAACATCACGTTATTCATATACCAGAAATGATTGAAGCTACTGACTGAATGAAAGGAGCTGGCATCTCACTCTCTTTGAATCTTCTTTATCATGCTAAGAGGAGCAGGAAAAAGCAAAAAATTTCAGAGTTGCACCTTGCAATGCGGAGAAATTACTGTTTGTGCATTTACAATATTCATTGATTTTTGCAATTGAAAAACGTCCAGAAATGATTGAAGCTACTGACTGAATGAAAGGAGCTGGCATCTCACTCTCTTTGAATCTTCTTTATCATGCTAAGAGGAGCAGGAAAAAGCAAAAAATTTCAGAATTGCACCTTGCAATGCGGAGAAATTACTGTTTGTGCATTTACAATATTCATTGATTTTTGCCATTGAAAAACATCATGTTATTCATATACCAGGAATGTTTGAAGCTACTGACTGAATGAAAGGAGCTGGCATCTCACTCTCTTTGAATCTTCTTTATCATGCTAAGAGGAGCAGGAAAAAGCAAAAAATTTCAGAATTGCACCTTGCAATGCGGAGAAATTACTGTTTGTGCATTTACAATATTCATTGATTTTTGCCATTGAAAAACGTCCAGAAATGATTGAAGCTACTGACTGAATGAAAGGAGCTGGCATCTCACTCTCTTTTAATCTTGTTTATCATGCTAAGAGGAGCAGGAAAAAGCAAAAAATTTCAGAATTGCACCTTGCAATGCGGAGAAATTACTGTTTGTGCATTTACAATATTCATTGATTTTTGCCATTGAAAAACGTCCAGAAATGATTGAAGCTACTGACTGAATGAAAGGAGCTGGCATCTTACTCTCTTTGAATCTTCTTTATCATGCTAAGAGGAGCAGGAAAAAGCAAAAAATTTCAGAATTGCACCTTGCAATGCGGAGAAATTACTGTTTGTTCATTTACAATATTCATTGATTTTTGCCATTGAAAAACATCATGTTATTCATATACCAGAAATGATTGAAGCTACTGACTGAATGAAAGGAGCTGGCATCTCACTCTCTTTGAATCTTCTTTATCATGCTAAGAGGAGCAGGAAAAAGTAAAAAATTTCAGAATTGCACCTTGCAATGCGGAGAAATTACTGTTTGTGCATTTACAATATTCAATGATTTTTGCCATTGAAAAACGTCCAGAAATGATTGAAGCTACTGACTGAATGAAAGGAGCTGGCATCTCACTCTCTTTGAATCTTCTTTATCATGCTAAGAGGAGCAGGAAAAAGCAAAAAATTTCAGAATTGCACCTTGCAATGCGGAGAAATTACTGTTTGTGCATTTACAATATTCATTGATTTATGCCATTGAAAAACATCATGTTATTCATATACCAGGAATGTTTGAAGCTACTGACTGAATGAAAGGAGCTGGCATCTCACTCTCTTTGAATCTTCTTTATCATGCTAAGAGGAGCAGGAAAAAGCAAAAAATTTCAGAATTGCACCTTGCAATGCGGAGAAATTACTGTTTGTGCATTTACAATATTCATTGATTTTTGCCATTGAAAAACGTCCAGAAATGATTGAAGCTACTGACTGAATGAAAGGAGCTGGCATCTCACTCTCTTTTAATCTTGTTTATCATGCTAAGAGGAGCAGGAAAAAGCAAAAAATTTCAGAATTGCACCTTGCAATGCGGAGAAATTACTGTTTGTGCATTTACAATATTCATTGATTTTTGCCATTGAAAAACGTCCAGAAATGATTGAAGCTACTGACTGAATGAAAGGAGCTGGCATCTCACTCTCTTTGAATCTTCTTTATCATGCTAAGAGGAGCAGGAAAAAGCAAAAAATTTCAGAATTGCACCTTGCAATGCGGAGAAATTACTGTTTGTGCATTTACAATATTCATTGATTTTTGCCATTGAAAAACATCATGTTATTCATATACCAGAAATGATTGAAGCTACTGACTGAATGAAAGGAGCTGGCATCTCACTCTCTTTGAATCTTCTTTATCATGCTAAGAGGAGCAGGAAAAAGTAAAAAATTTCAGAATTGCACCTTGCAATGCGGAGAAATTACTGTTTGTGCATTTACAATATTCAATGATTTTTGCCATTGAAAAACGTCCAGAAATGATTGAAGCTACTGACTGAATGAAAGGAGCTGGCATCTCACTCTCTTTGAATCTTCTTTATCATGCTAATAGGAGCAGGAAAAAGCAAAAAATTTCAGAATTGCACCTTGCAATGCGGAGAAATTACTGTTTGTGCATTTACAATATTCATTGATTTTTGCCATTGAAAAACATCATGTTATTCATATACCAGAAATGATTGAAGCTACTGACTGAATGAAAGGAGCTGGCATCTCACTCTCTTTGAATCTTCTTTATCATGCTAAGAGGAGCAGGAAAAAGTAAAAAATTTCAGAATTGCACCTTGCAATGCGGAGAAATTACTGTTTGTGCATTTACAATATTCAATGATTTTTGCCTTTGAAAAACGTCCAGAAATGATTGAAGCTACTGACTGAACGAAAGGAGCTGGCATCTCACTCTCTTTGAATCTTCTTTATCATGCTAAGAGGAGCAGGAAAAAGCAAAAAATTTCAGAATTGCACCTTGCAATGCGGAGAAATTACTGTTTGTGCATTTACAATATTCATTGATTTTTGCCATTGAAAAACATCATGTTATTCATATACCAGAAATGATTGATGCTACTGACTGAATGAAAGGAGCTGGCATCTCACTCTCTTTGAATCTTCTTTATCATGCTAAGAGGAGCAGGAAAAAGCAAAAAATTTCAGAATTGCACCTTGCAATGCGGAGAAATTACTGTTTGTGCATTTACAATATTCATTGATTTTTGCCATTGAAAAACATCATGTTATTCATATACCAGAAATGTTTGAAGCTACTGACTGAATGAAAGGAGCTGGCATCTCACTCTCTTTGAATCTTCTTTATCATGCTAAGAGGAGCAGGAAAAAGCAAAAAATTTCAGAATTGCACCTTGCAATGCGGAGAAATTACTGTTTGTGCATTTACAATATTCATTGATTTTTGCAATTGAAAAACGTCCAGAAATGATTGAAGCTACTGACTGAATGAAAGGAGCTGGCATCTCACTCTCTTTGAATCTTCTTTATCATGCTAAGAGGAGCAGGAAAAAGCAAAAAATTTCAGAATTGCACCTTGCAATGCGGAGAAATTACTGTTTGTGCATTTACAATATTCATTGATTTTTGCCATTGAAAAACATTATGTTATTCATATACCAGGAATGTTTGAAGCTACTGACTGAATGAAAGGAGCTGGCATCTCACTCTCTTTGAATCTTCTTTATCATGCTAAGAGGAGCAGGAAAAAGTAAAAAATTTCAGAATTGCACCTTGCAATGCGGAGAAATTACTGTTTGTGCATTTACAATATTCAATGATTTTTGCCATTGAAAAACGTCCAGAAATGATTGAAGCTACTGACTGAATGAAAGGAGCTGGCATCTCACTCTCTTTGAATCTTCTTTATCATGCTAAGAGGAGCAGGAAAAAGCAAAAAATTTCAGAATTGCACCTTGCAATGCGGAGAAATTACTGTTTGTGCATTTACAATATTCATTGATTTTTGCCATTGAAAAACATCATGTTATTCATATACCAGAAATGATTGAAGCTACTGACTGAATGAAAGGAGCTGGCATCTCACTCTCTTTGAATCTTCTTTATCATGCTAAGAGGAGCAGGAAAAAGTAAAAAATTTCAGAATTGCACCTTGCAATGCGGAGAAATTACTGTTTGTGCATTTACAATATTCAATGATTTTTGCCTTTGAAAAACGTCCAGAAATGATTGAAGCTACTGACTGAACGAAAGGAGCTGGCATCTCACTCTCTTTGAATCTTCTTTATCATGCTAAGAGGAGCAGGAAAAAGCAAAAAATTTCAGAATTGCACCTTGCAATGCGGAGAAATTACTGTTTGTGCATTTACAATATTCATTGATTTTTGCCATTGAAAAACATCATGTTATTCATATACCAGAAATGATTGATGCTACTGACTGAATGAAAGGAGCTGGCATCTCACTCTCTTTGAATCTTCTTTATCATGCTAAGAGGAGCAGGAAAAAGCAAAAAATTTCAGAATTGCACCTTGCAATGCGGAGAAATTACTGTTTGTGCATTTACAATATTCATTGATTTTTGCCATTGAAAAACATCATGTTATTCATATACCAGAAATGTTTGAAGCTACTGACTGAATGAAAGGAGCTGGCATCTCACTCTCTTTGAATCTTCTTTATCATGCTAAGAGGAGCAGGAAAAAGTAAAAAATTTCAGAATTGCACCTTGCAATGCGGAGAAATTACTGTTTGTGCATTTACAATATTCAATGATTTTTGCCATTGAAAAACGTCCAGAAATGATTGAAGCTACTGACTGAATGAAAGGAGCTGGCATCTCACTCTCTTTGAATCTTCTTTATCATGCTAAGAGGAGCAGGAAAAAGCAAAAAATTTCAGAATTGCACCTTGCAATGCGGAGAAATTACTGTTTGTGCATTTACAATATTCATTGATTTTTGCCATTGAAAAACATCATGTTATTCATATACCAGAAATGATTGAAGCTACTGACTGAATGAAAGGAGCTGGCATCTCACTCTCTTTGAATCTTCTTTATCATGCTAAGAGGAGCAGGAAAAAGTAAAAAATTTCAGAATTGCACCTTGCAATGCGGAGAAATTACTGTTTGTGCATTTACAATATTCAATGATTTTTGCCTTTGAAAAACGTCCAGAAATGATTGAAGCTACTGACTGAACGAAAGGAGCTGGCATCTCACTCTCTTTGAATCTTCTTTATCATGCTAAGAGGAGCAGGAAAAAGCAAAAAATTTCAGAATTGCACCTTGCAATGCGGAGAAATTACTGTTTGTGCATTTACAATATTCATTGATTTTTGCCATTGAAAAACATCATGTTATTCATATACCAGAAATGATTGATGCTACTGACTGAATGAAAGGAGCTGGCATCTCAATCTCTTTGAATCTTCTTTATCATGCTAAGAGGAGCAGGAAAAAGCAAAAAATTTCAGAATTGCACCTTGCAATGCGGAGAAATTACTGTTTGTGCATTTACAATATTCATTGATTTTTGCCATTGAAAAACATCATGTTATTCATATACCAGAAATGTTTGAAGCTACTGACTGAATGAAAGGAGCTGGCATCTCACTCTCTTTGAATCTTCTTTATCATGCTAAGAGGAGCAGGAAAAAGCAAAAAATTTCAGAATTGCACCTTGCAATGCGGAGAAATTACTGTTTGTGCATTTACAATATTCATTGATTTTTGCAATTGAAAAACGTCCAGAAATGATTGAAGCTACTGACTGAATGAAAGGAGCTGGCATCTCACTCTCTTTGAATCTTCTTTATCATGCTAAGAGGAGCAGGAAAAAGCAAAAAATTTCAGAATTGCACCTTGCAATGCGGAGAAATTACTGTTTGTGCATTTACAATATTCATTGATTTTTGCCATTGAAAACCATTATGTTATTCATATACCAGGAATGTTTGAAGCTACTGACTGAATGAAAGGAGCTGGCATCTCACTCTCTTTGAATCTTCTTTATCATGCTAAGAGGAGCAGGAAAAAGTAAAAAATTTCAGAATTGCACCTTGCAATGCGGAGAAATTACTGTTTGTGCATTTACAATATTCATTGATTTTTGCAATTGAAAAACGTCCAGAAATGATTGAAGCTACTGACTGAATGAAAGGAGCTGGCATCTCACTCTCTTTGAATCTTGTTTATCATGCTAAGAGAAGCAGGAAAAAGCAAAAAATTTCAGAATTGCACCTTGCAATGCGAAGAAATTACTGTTTGTGCATTTACAATATTCATTGATGTTTGCCATTGAAAAACGTCCAGAAATGATTGAAGCTACTGACTGAATGAAAGGAGCTGGCATCTCACTCTCTTTGAATCTTCTTTATCATGCTAAGAGGAGCAGGAAAAAGCAAAAAATTTCAGAGTTGCACCTTGCAATGCGGAGAAATTACTGTTTGTGCATTTACAATATTCATTGATTTTTGCAATTGAAAAACGTCCAGAAATGATTGAAGCTACTGACTGAATGAAAGGAGCTGGCATCTCACTCTCTTTGAATCTTCTTTATCATGCTAAGAGGAGCAGGAAAAAGCAAAAAATTTCAGAATTGCACCTTGCAATGCGGAGAAATTACTGTTTGTGCATTTACAATATTCATTGATTTTTGCCATTGAAAAACATCATGTTATTCATATACCAGGAATGTTTGAAGCTACTGACTGAATGAAAGGAGCTGGCATCTCACTCTCTTTGAATCTTCTTTATCATGCTAAGAGGAGCAGGAAAAAGCAAAAAATTTCAGAATTGCACCTTGCAATGCGGAGAAATTACTGTTTGTGCATTTACAATATTCATTGATTTTTGCCATTGAAAAACGTCCAGAAATGATTGAAGCTACTGACTGAATGAAAGGAGCTGGCATCTCACTCTCTTTTAATCTTGTTTATCATGCTAAGAGGAGCAGGAAAAAGCAAAAAATTTCAGAATTGCACCTTGCAATGCGGAGAAATTACTGTTTGTGCATTTACAATATTCATTGATTTTTGCCATTGAAAAACGTCCAGAAATGATTGAAGCTACTGACTGAATGAAAGGAGCTGGCATCTCACTCTCTTTGAATCTTCTTTATCATGCTAAGAGGAGCAGGAAAAAGCAAAAAATTTCAGAATTGCACCTTGCAATGCGGAGAAATTACTGTTTGTGCATTTACAATATTCATTGATTTTTGCCATTGAAAAACATCATGTTATTCATATACCAGAAATGATTGAAGCTACTGACTGAATGAAAGGAGCTGGCATCTCACTCTCTTTGAATCTTCTTTATCATGCTAAGAGGAGCAGGAAAAAGTAAAAAATTTCAGAATTGCACCTTGCAATGCGGAGAAATTACTGTTTGTGCATTTACAATATTCAATGATTTTTGCCATTGAAAAACGTCCAGAAATGATTGAAGCTACTGACTGAATGAAAGGAGCTGGCATCTCACTCTCTTTGAATCTTCTTTATCATGCTAAGAGGAGCAGGAAAAAGCAAAAAATTTCAGAATTGCACCTTGCAATGCGGAGAAATTACTGTTTGTGCATTTACAATATTCATTGATTTTTGCCATTGAAAAACATCATGTTATTCATATACCAGAAATGATTGAATCTACTGACTGAATGAAAGGAGCTGGCATCTCACTCTCTTTGAATCTTCTTTATCATGCTAAGAGGAGCAGGAAAAAGTAAAAAATTTCAGAATTGCACCTTGCAATGCGGAGAAATTACTGTTTGTGCATTTACAATATTCAATGATTTTTGCCTTTGAAAAACGTCCAGAAATGATTGAAGCTACTGACTGAACGAAAGGAGCTGGCATCTCACTCTCTTTGAATCTTCTTTATCATGCTAAGAGGAGCAGGAAAAAGCAAAAAATTTCAGAATTGCACCTTGCAATGCGGAGAAATTACTGTTTGTGCATTTACAATATTCATTGATTTTTGCCATTGAAAAACATCATGTTATTCATATACCAGAAATGATTGATGCTACTGACTGAATGAAAGGAGCTGGCATCTCACTCTCTTTGAATCTTCTTTATCATGCTAAGAGGAGCAGGAAAAAGCAAAAAATTTCAGAATTGCACCTTGCAATGCGGAGAAATTACTGTTTGTGCATTTACAATATTCATTGATTTTTGCCATTGAAAAACATCATGTTATTCATATACCAGGAATGTTTGAAGCTACTGACTGAATGAAAGGAGCTGGCATCTCACTCTCTTTGAATCTTCTTTATAATGCTAAGAGGAGCAGGAAAAAGCAAAAAATTTCAGAATTGCACCTTGCAATGCGGAGAAATTACTGTTTGTGCATTTACAATATTCATTGATTTTTGCCATTGAAAAACGTCCAGAAATGATTGAAGCTACTGACTGAATGAAAGGAGCTGGCATCTCACTCTCTTTTAATCTTGTTTATCATGCTAAGAGGAGCAGGAAAAAGCAAAAAATTTCAGAATTGCACCTTGCAATGCGGAGAAATTACTCTTTGTGCATTTACAATATTCATTGATTTTTGCCATTGAAAAACGTCCAGAAATGATTGAAGCTACTGACTGAATGAAAGGAGCTGGCATCTCACTCTCTTTGAATCTTCTTTATCATGCTAAGAGGAGCAGGAAAAAGCAAAAAATTTCAGAATTGCACCTTGCAATGCGGAGAAATTACTGTTTGTGCATTTACAATATTCATTGATTTTTGCCATTGAAAAACATCATGTTATTCATATACCAGAAATGATTGAAGCTACTGACTGAAAGAAAGGAGCTGGCATCTCACTCTCTTTGAATCTTCTTTATCATGCTAAGAGGAGCAGGAAAAAGTAAAAAATTTCAGAATTGCACCTTGCAATGCGGAGAAATTACTGTTTGTGCATTTACAATATTCAATGATTTTTGCCATTGAAAAACGTCCAGAAATGATTGAAGCTACTGACTGAATGAAAGGAGCTGGCATCTCACTCTCTTTGAATCTTCTTTATCATGCTAAGAGGAGCAGGAAAAAGCAAAAAATTTCAGAATTGCACCTTGCAATGCGGAGAAATTACTGTTTGTGCATTTACAATATTCATTGATTTTTGCCATTGAAAAACATCATGTTATTCATATACCAGAAATGATTGAAGCTACTGACTGAATGAAAGGAGCTGGCATCTCACTCTCTTTGAATCTTCTTTATCATGCTAAGAGGAGCAGGAAAAAGTAAAAAATTTCAGAATTGCACCTTGCAATGCGGAGAAATTACTGTTTGTGCATTTACAATATTCAATGATTTTTGCCTTTGAAAAACGTCCAGAAATGATTGAAGCTACTGACTGAACGAAAGGAGCTGGCATCTCACTCTCTTTGAATCTTCTTTATCATGCTAAGAGGAGCAGGAAAAAGCAAAAAATTTCAGAATTGCACCTTGCAATGCGGAGAAATTACTGTTTGTGCATTTACAATATTCATTGATTTTTGCCATTGAAAAACATCATGTTATTCATATACCAGAAATGATTGATGCTACTGACTGAATGAAAGGAGCTGGCATCTCACTCTCTTTGAATCTTCTTTATCATGCTAAGAGGAGCAGGAAAAAGCAAAAAATTTCAGAATTGCACCTTGCAATGCGGAGAAATTACTGTTTGTGCATTTACAATATTCATTGATTTTTGCCATTGAAAAACATCATGTTATTCATATACCAGAAATGTTTGAAGCTACTGACTGAATGAAAGGAGCTGGCATCTCACTCTCTTTGAATCTTCTTTATCATGCTAAGAGGAGCAGGAAAAAGCAAAAAATTTCAGAATTGCACCTTGCAATGCGGAGAAATTACTGTTTGTGCATTTACAATATTCATTGATTTTTGCAATTGAAAAACGTCCAGAAATGATTGAAGCTACTGACTGAATGAAAGGAGCTGGCATCTCACTCTCTTTGAATCTTCTTTATCATGCTAAGAGGAGCAGGAAAAAGCAAAAAATTTCAGAATTGCACCTTGCAATGCGGAGAAATTACTGTTTGTGCATTTACAATATTCATTGATTTTTGCCATTGAAAAACATTATGTTATTCATATACCAGGAATGTTTGAAGCTACTGACTGAATGAAAGGAGCTGGCATCTCACTCTCTTTGAATCTTCTTTATCATGCTAAGAGGAGCAGGAAAAAGTAAAAAATTTCAGAATTGCACCTTGCAATGCGGAGAAATTACTGTTTGTGCATTTACAATATTCATTGATTTTTGCCATTGAAAAACGTCCAGAAATGATTGAAGCTACTGACTGAATGAAAGGAGCTGGCATCTCACTCTCTTTGAATCTTGTTTATCATGCTAAGAGAAGCAGGAAAAAGCAAAAAATTTCAGAATTGCACCTTGCAATGCGAAGAAATTACTGTTTGTGCATTTACAATATTCATTGATGTTTGCCATTGAAAAACGTCCAGAAATGATTGAAGCTACTGACTGAATGAAAGGAGCTGGCATCTCACTTTCTTTGAATCTTCTTTATTATGCTAAGAGGAGCAGGAAAAAGCAAAAAATTTCAGAATTGCACCTTGCAATGCGGAGAAATTACTGTTTGTGCATTTACAATATTCATTGATTTTTGCCATTGAAAAACATCATGTTATTCATATACCAGAAATGATTGAAGCTACTGACTGAATGAAAGGAGCTGGCATCTCACTCTCTTTGAATCTTCTTTATCATGCTAAGAGGAGCAGGAAAAAGTAAAAAATTTCAGTATTGCACCTTGCAATGCGGAGAAATTACTGTTTGTGCATTTACAATATTCAATGATTTTTGCCATTGAAAAACGTCCAGAAATGATTGAAGCTACTGACTGAATGAAAGGAGCTGGCATCTCACTCTCTTTGAATCTTCTTTATCATGCTAAGAGGAGCAGGAAAAAGCAAAAAACTTCAGAATTGCACCTTGCAATGCGGAGAAATTACTGTTTGTGCATTTACAATATTCATTGATTTTTGCCATTGAAAAACATCATGTTATTCATATTCCAGAAATGATTGAAGCTACTGACTGAATGAAAGGAGCTGGCATCTCACTCTCTTTGAATCTTCTTTATCATGCTAAGAGGAGCAGGAAAAAGTAAAAAATTTCAGAATTGCACCTTGCAATGCGGAGAAATTACTCTTTGTGCATTTACAATATTCAATGATTTTTGCCTTTGAAAAACGTCCAGAAATGATTGAAGCTACTGACTGAACGAAAGGAGCTGGCATCTCACTCTCTTTGAATCTTCTTTATCATGCTAAGAGGAGCAGGAAAAAGCAAAAAATTTCAGAATTGCACCTTGCAATGCGGAGAAATTACTGTTTGTGCATTTACAATATTCATTGATTTTTGCCATTGAAAAACATCATGTTATTCATATACCAGAAATGTTTGAAGCTACTGACTGAATGAAAGGAGCTGGCATCTCACTCTCTTTGAATCTTCTTTATCATGCTAAGAGGAGCAGGAAAAAGCAAAAAATTTCAGAATTGCACCTTGCAATGCGGAGAAATTACTGTTTGTGCATTTACAATATTCATTGATTTTTGCCATTGAAAAACGTCCAGAAATGATTGAAGCTACTGACTGAATGAAAGGAGCTGGCATCTCACTCTGAATTTTCTTTATCATGCTAAGAGGAGCAGGAAAAAGCAAAAAATTTCAGAATTGCACCTTGCAATGCGGAGAAATTACTGTTTGTGCATTTACAATATTCATTGATTTTTGCCATTGAAAAACGTCCAGAAATGATTGAAGCTACTGACTGAATGAAAGGAGCTGGCATCTCACTCTCTTTGAATCTTCTTTATCATGCTAAGAGGAGCAGGAAAAAGCAAAAAATTTCAGAATTGCACCTTGCAATGCGGAGAAATTACTGTTTGTGCATTTACAATATTCATTGATTTTTGACATTGAAAAACATCATGTTATTCATATACCAGAAATGATTGAAGCTACTGACTGAATGAAAGGAGCTGGCATCTCACTCTCTTTGAATCTTCTTTATCATGCTAAGAGAAGCAGGAAAAAGTAAAAAATTTCAGAATTGCACCTTGCAATGCGGAGAAATTACTGTTTGTGCATTTACAATATTCAATGATTTTTGCCATTGAAAAACGTCCAGAAATGATTGAAGCTACTGACTGAATGAAAGGAGCTGGCATCTCACTCTCTTTGAATCTTCTTTATCATGCTAAGAGGAGCAGGAAAAAGCAAAAAACTTCAGAATTGCACCTTGCAATGCGGAGAAATTACTGTTTGTGCATTTACAATATTCATTGATTTTTGCCATTGAAAAACATCATGTTATTCATATACCAGAAATGATTGAAGCTACTGACTGAATAAAAGGAGCTGGCATCTCACTCTCTTTGAATCTTCTTTATCATGCTAAGAGGAGCAGGAAAAAGTAAAAAATTTCAGAATTGCACCTTGCAATGCGGAGAAATTACTGTTTGTGCATTTACAATATTCAATGATTTTTGCCTTTGAAAAACGTCCAGAAATGATTGAAGCTACTGACTGAACGAAAGGAGCTGGCATCTCACTCTCTTTGAATCTTCTTTATCATGCTAAGAGGAGCAGGAAAAAGCAAAAAATTTCAGAATTGCACCTTGCAATGCGGAGAAATTACTGTTTGTGCATTTACAATATTCATTGATTTTTGCCATTGAAAAACGTCCAGAAATGATTGAAGCTACTGACTGAATGAAAGCAGCTGGCATCTCACTCTGAATTTTCTTTATCATGCTAAGAGGAGCAGGAAAAAGCAAAAAATTTCAGAATTGCACCTTGCAATGCGGAGAAATTACTCTTTGTGCATTTACAATATTCATTGATTTTTGCCATTGAAAAACGTCCAGAAATGATTGAAGCTACTGACTGAATGAAAGGAGCTGGCATCTCACTCTCTTTGAATCGTCTTTATCATGCTAAGAGGAGCAGGAAAAAGCAAAAAATTTCAGAATTGCACCTTGCAATGCGGAGAAATTACTGTTTGTGCATTTACAATATTCATTGATTTTTGCCATTGAAAAACATTATGTTATTCATATACCAGAAATGTTTGAAGCTACTGACTGAGTGAAAGGAGCTGGCATCTCACTCTCTTTGAATCTTCTTTATCATGCTAAGAGGAGCAGGAAAAAGCAAAAAATTTCAGAATTGCACCTTGCAATGCGGAGAAATTACTGTTTGTGCATTTACAATATTCATTGATTTTTGCCATTGAAAAACATCATGTTATTCATAAACCAGAAATGTTTGAAGCTACTGACTGAATGAAAGGAGCTGGCATCTCACTCTCTTTGAATCTTCTTTATCATGCTTGGATTAGCAGGAAAAAGCAAAAAATTTCAGAATTGCACCTTGCAATGTGGAGATATTACTGTTTGTGCATTTACAATATTCATTGATTTTTGCCATTGAAAAACATGTTTTTCATATACCAGAAATGTTTGAAGCTACTGACTGAATGAAAGGAGCTGGCATCTCACTCTCTTTGAATCTTCTTTATCATGCTAGGATTAACAGGAAAAAGCAAAAAATTTCAGAATTGCACCTTGCAATGTGGAGATATTACTGTTTGTGCATTTACAATATTCATTGATTTTTGCCATTGAAAAACGTCCAGAAATGATTGAAGCTACTGACTGAATGAAAGCAGCTGGCATCTCACTCTGAATTTTCTTTATCATGCTAAGAGGAGCAGGAAAAAGCAAAAAATTTCAGAATTGCACCTTGCAATGCGGAGAAATTACTGTTTGTGCATTTACAATATTCATTGATTTTTGCCATTGAAAAACGTCCAGAAATGATTGAAGCTACTGACTGAATGAAAGGAGCTGGCATCTCACTCTCTTTGAATCTTCTTTATCATGCTAAGAGGAGCAGGAAAAAGCAAAAAATTTCAGAATTGCACCTTGCAATGCGGAGAAATTACTGTTTGTGCATTTACAATATTCATTGATTTTTGCCATTGAAAAACATCATGTTATTCATATACCAGAAATGATTGAAGCTACTGACTGAATGAAAGGAGCTGGCATCTCACTCTCTTTGAATCTTCTTTATCATGCTAAGAGGAGCAGGAAAAAGTAAAAAATTTCAGAATTGCACCTTGCAATGCGGAGAAATTACTGTTTGTGCATTTACAATATTCAATGATTTTTGCCTTTGAAAAACGTCCAGAAATGATTGAAGCTACTGACTGAACGAAAGGAGCTGGCATCTCACTCTCTTTGAATCTTCTTTATCATGCTAAGAGGAGCAGGAAAAAGCAAAAAATTTCAGAATTGCACCTTGCAATGCGGAGAAATTACTGTTTGTGCATTTACAATATTCATTGATTTTTGCCATTGAAAAACATCATGTTATTCATATACCAGAAATGATTGATGCTACTGACTGAATGAAAGGAGCTGGCATCTCACTCTCTTTGAATCTTCTTTATCATGCTAAGAGGAGCAGGAAAAAGCAAAAAATTTCAGAATTGCACCTTGCAATGCGGAGAAATTACTGTTTGTGCATTTACAATATTCATTGATTTTTGCCATTGAAAAACATCATGTTATTCATATACCAGGAATGTTTGAAGCTACTGACTGAATGAAAGGAGCTGGCATCTCACTCTCTTTGAATCTTCTTTATCATGCTAAGAGGAGCAGGAAAAAGCAAAAAATTTCAGAATTGCACCTTGCAATGCGGAGAAATTACTGTTTGTGCATTTACAATATTCATTGATTTTTGCCATTGAAAAACGTCCAGAAATGATTGAAGCTACTGACTGAATGAAAGGAGCTGGCATCTCACTCTCTTTTAATCTTGTTTATCATGCTAAGAGGAGCAGGAAAAAGCAAAAAATTTCAGAATTGCACCTTGCAATGCGGAGAAATTACTGTTTGTGCATTTACAATATTCATTGATTTTTGCCATTGAAAAACGTCCAGAAATGATTGAAGCTACTGACTGAATGAAAGGAGCTGGCATCTCACTCTCTTTGAATCTTCTTTATCATGCTAAGAGGAGCAGGAAAAAGCAAAAAATTTCAGAATTGCACCTTGCAATGCGGAGAAATTACTGTTTGTGCATTTACAATATTCATTGATTTTTGCCATTGAAAAACATCATGTTATTCATATACCAGAAATGATTGAAGCTACTGACTGAATGAAAGGAGCTGGCATCTCACTCTCTTTGAATCTTCTTTATCATGCTAAGAGGAGCAGGAAAAAGTAAAAAATTTCAGAATTGCACCTTGCAATGCGGAGAAATTACTGTTTGTGCATTTACAATATTCAATGATTTTTGCCATTGAAAAACGTCCAGAAATGATTGAAGCTACTGACTGAATGAAAGGAGCTGGCATCTCACTCTCTTTGAATCTTCTTTATCATGCTAAGAGGAGCAGGAAAAAGCAAAAAATTTCAGAATTGCACCTTGCAATGCGGAGAAATTACTGTTTGTGCATTTACAATATTCATTGATTTTTGCCATTGAAAAACATCATGTTATTCATATACCAGAAATGATTGAAGCTACTGACTGAATGAAAGGAGCTGGCATCTCACTCTCTTTGAATCTTCTTTATCATGCTAAGAGGAGCAGGAAAAAGTAAAAAATTTCAGAATTGCACCTTGCAATGCGGAGAAATTACTGTTTGTGCATTTACAATATTCAATGATTTTTGCCTTTGAAAAACGTCCAGAAATGATTGAAGCTACTGACTGAACGAAAGGAGCTGGCATCTCACTCTCTTTGAATCTTCTTTATCATGCTAAGAGGAGCAGGAAAAAGCAAAAAATTTCAGAATTGCACCTTGCAATGCGGAGAAATTACTGTTTGTGCATTTACAATATTCATTGATTTTTGCCATTGAAAAACATCATGTTATTCATATACCAGAAATGATTGATGCTACTGACTGAATGAAAGGAGCTGGCATCTCACTCTCTTTGAATCTTCTTTATCATGCTAAGAGGAGCAGGAAAAAGCAAAAAATTTCAGAATTGCACCTTGCAATGCGGAGAAATTACTGTTTGTGCATTTACAATATTCATTGATTTTTGCCATTGAAAAACATCATGTTATTCATATACCAGAAATGATTGAAGCTACTGACTGAATGAAAGGAGCTGGCATCTCACTCTCTTTGAATCTTCTTTATCATGCTAAGAGGAGCAGGAAAAAGTAAAAAATTTCAGAATTGCACCTTGCAATGCGGAGAAATTACTGTTTGTGCATTTACAATATTCAATGATTTTTGCCTTTGAAAAACGTCCAGAAATGATTGAAGCTACTGACTGAACGAAAGGAGCTGGCATCTCACTCTCTTTGAATCTTCTTTATCATGCTAAGAGGAGCAGGAAAAAGCAAAAAATTTCAGAATTGCACCTTGCAATGCGGAGAAATTACTGTTTGTGCATTTACAATATTCATTGATTTTTGCCATTGAAAAACATCATGTTATTCATATACCAGAAATGATTGATGCTACTGACTGAATGAAAGGAGCTGGCATCTCACTCTCTTTGAATCTTCTTTATCATGCTAAGAGGAGCAGGAAAAAGCAAAAAATTTCAGAATTGCACCTTGCAATGCGGAGAAATTACTGTTTGTGCATTTACAATATTCATTGATTTTTGCCATTGAAAAACATCATGTTATTCATATACCAGGAATGTTTGAAGCTACTGACTGAATGAAAGGAGCTGGCATCTCACTCTCTTTGAATCTTCTTTATCATGCTAAGAGGAGCAGGAAAAAGCAAAAAATTTCAGAATTGCACCTTGCAATGCGGAGAAATTACTGTTTGTGCATTTACAATATTCATTGATTTTTGCCATTGAAAAACGTCCAGAAATGATTGAAGCTACTGACTGAATGAAAGGAGCTGGCATCTCACTCTCTTTTAATCTTGTTTATCATGCTAAGAGGAGCAGGAAAAAGCAAAAAATTTCAGAATTGCACCTTGCAATGCGGAGAAATTACTGTTTGTGCATTTACAATATTCATTGATTTTTGCCATTGAAAAACGTCCAGAAATGATTGAAGCTACTGACTGAATGAAAGGAGCTGGCATCTCACTCTCTTTGAATCTTCTTTATCATGCTAAGAGGAGCAGGAAAAAGCAAAAAATTTCAGAATTGCACCTTGCAATGCGGAGAAATTACTGTTTGTGCATTTACAATATTCATTGATTTTTGCCATTGAAAAACATCATGTTATTCATATACCAGAAATGATTGAAGCTACTGACTGAATGAAAGGAGCTGGCATCTCACTCTCTTTGAATCTTCTTTATCATGCTAAGAGGAGCAGGAAAAAGTAAAAAATTTCAGAATTGCACCTTGCAATGCGGAGAAATTACTGTTTGTGCATTTACAATATTCAATGATTTTTGCCATTGAAAAACGTCCAGAAATGATTGAAGCTACTGACTGAATGAAAGGAGCTGGCATCTCACTCTCTTTGAATCTTCTTTATCATGCTAAGAGGAGCAGGAAAAAGCAAAAAATTTCAGAATTGCACCTTGCAATGCGGAGAAATTACTGTTTGTGCATTTACAATATTCATTGATTTTTGCCATTGAAAAACATCATGTTATTCATATACCAGAAATGATTGAAGCTACTGACTGAATGAAAGGAGCTGGCATCTCACTCTCTTTGAATCTTCTTTATCATGCTAAGAGGAGCAGGAAAAAGTAAAAAATTTCAGAATTGCACCTTGCAATGCGGAGAAATTACTGTTTGTGCATTTACAATATTCAATGATTTTTGCCTTTGAAAAACGTCCAGAAATGATTGAAGCTACTGACTGAACGAAAGGAGCTGGCATCTCACTCTCTTTGAATCTTCTTTATCATGCTAAGAGGAGCAGGAAAAAGCAAAAAATTTCAGAATTGCACCTTGCAATGCGGAGAAATTACTGTTTGTGCATTTACAATATTCATTGATTTTTGCCATTGAAAAACATCATGTTATTCATATACCAGAAATGATTGATGCTACTGACTGAATGAAAGGAGCTGGCATCTCACTCTCTTTGAATCTTCTTTATCATGCTAAGAGGAGCAGGAAAAAGCAAAAAATTTCAGAATTGCACCTTGCAATGCGGAGAAATTACTGTTTGTGCATTTACAATATTCATTGATTTTTGCCATTGAAAAACATCATGTTATTCATATACCAGAAATGTTTGAAGCTACTGACTGAATGAAAGGAGCTGGCATCTCACTCTCTTTGAATCTTCTTTATCATGCTAAGAGGAGCAGGAAAAAGCAAAAAATTTCAGAATTGCACCTTGCAATGCGGAGAAATTACTGTTTGTGCATTTACAATATTCATTGAT
>NW_027368110.1:0-52260 GCF_046119375.1 Phyllobates terribilis
AACCATGGAAATCCCAAGATTCAAAAGCACAATAGCATGAAGATCAAAGATAAGTAGACTTGTGCAATACCATTGGCAAATCGCTAATACTCGACACAAGTTCACAATCCTCTACACAATAAGCACTCACAAATAGTCTATGCAAATCATGTTCGCTACCTAAAGACAAGACTTATTATCTAGCCTGGCAATATGAAGGATAATAATCAACCTAGTTTGCAACCTAGATAAAATCAGATCAATCAATGATAATATAAAGCACAAGAGATCATGAAACAATTCTGAAATTAAACTTAGAACATAAGCGTTTGAATTCTCACAACAAACCTAGAACAATGGCTTCAACCTTAAGAGTAAACTATGATGAATTTAGCTAGACATAGCCATAGAAAGCAATGAATAACAATGAATGATTGATGAGAAAACGAATCAGGGGAGATGAGTGAATGATGGAACAAAGGTGGAAGCTTTCTCTGGCTGTTGCTAAATTTCTACGTAAATGAATGAATGAATCAGTGTTAAAACCTAATTTCTAAACCTTATATAGTCTCTAATAAAAAGGAATTGAAATAAATGAAAACAAATCAAAAGATGTGGAAATAACTAATAAAATATCGGAATAAAATCTTTGATTCTGGGCAATCCGTGTCCGCGTCACGACCGTGACACAGTGATCACGATCGTGATCTTGGTCTAGTTCTCCGTTCTACATTGGTCACCATCGTGACAGAGCCTCTCAGTCGTGACATCTCAACTGCGGCATAGTTTCGATCGTGACATCTCTGTCTCGGTCGTGACTGTCTTGTCTGAGACTGAATCTCAGTCGTGAGCCTCCATCTTGGTCGTGACTTCTGCACCTGAGACGAACTTGCAAGCGTTGAGGTAGCTCGGCTTCGCCTCTCGGCTTCTCCTGGGATGTAGGCGTGGCATACTTCATCTAGCTCCATCCAGAATGCACTAAAAATGAGCACAAGCGGGATCTCCATAATAAAACCACTAAAAACGCTTACGAGCACCCCGCTAATCCATAAATGAACTCCAAACCGGATTCCGGGCATCCCACTCGTTAAGCACCTAAACACCACTAAACCTAGTCTAATAGTCGCTAGTTAACACCATATAACAAGCTCCGATCAATTTATTTGAATCCTCTTTTCTTAAATCAAACTACAAAAACGGATTCATTGTACTCAATTAATGGAGTTCGACTTTTGCATTATCGAGATTCAATTCCGAACGGCAGAATAATGGGAGGATGACAGTGGAAAAATACGGAGCGTCGGCTGAACGAAAGCGGGGCGACATTTCGGAGCGACGGCGAAGCAATGCTCCAGAGCGAAACAGAAGCTACGTTTCGGAGCGAAAGATGAGGGGCGTTCCGGAGCGAAAGATGAGGGACGGAAGAGCGACGCTTCTAAGTGAAAATGGAGCAACGGTGGAATGACGCTCTGGAGCAATAGCGGAGCGACATGAAGAAGGTCAGAGCAGTTTGTAGTACTTGGTAGGGTTGGGATGAGGAAGAAGAAATGAGATATAACATGAAGCGGTGATTTGAGAAATGATGAATGGCTTCTAGCCATTCTCATTTCTCATTTAAGGGTTCATTCTCTTGGTAATCTTAATCGGACCATATATATATAAATGAGTATCAATGTTCGACAAACTTATATAAAATTCTTAGGATACAAAGTATTAATAATAGTAATTCATACAGAATTGTAATGTTCGAAGTATCTGTATTTTTTAAAATTTTCTTTGGCGTTTTTTCATTACTTCTAAATGCATGGAAGTTTATTTAAATTTATTTCATTGTTGTTTGAATGGTCACAACATTAAAAAATATAAAAATTCAGTTATATATAAAATTATCGAATTCTTTTTCTAATATATATTATAGGAAGTTGTTTCTCGTGCGGATTATTGTTTCGTGTGACATGCTCCAGTGCACTACTCATTACAACTGGATGCACTTTTCAGCATATTAATGCACTCTCTAACACACTATCAACTGCACTACTCAGTGCATACTGGTACACTTTGTGAGTGCACTAGTCACTGCACTACTCTATACACTAGGGTTCACTTCTAAGTAGTGCAATACCAAGTGCACTCTAAGTAGTGTACTGGTGCACTTCTAGTAGCGTACTGATGCACTATCCAGTAATACGTCGGTGCAGTATCTTAGTCCTCGCAGTCCTCACGGAAAAATTAGTCATCACCGGATTAACGCTCTACACTATAAATAAGAGAAAGTTTCGTGTAAAAAATCACCTTACGGTGTGAAATGGGAATAGACTTTAACTACAAACTTTAATATCTTTTCTTTAATTTAAAGTAATTATATTTGACCCTAAACTATTATACTAAAATTATTATAGCTATTTTCAAATCTAATATAACGGTTTTAAACAATAATAATTTATATATAATACGTTAAGTTTATATATGTAATAATTTTTAGAGGGCTGATCGGGTGCGGACTAATTTTTCAGTGCGGACCAGTATAGTGCACCAGTATATTACTCTATAGTGCACCAGTGCACTACTACAAAGTACATCAGTGTACTACCATAGAGTGCACCTGATAGTGCACTACACTATTAGGGGTGCACCTTAGTACACCGACGGGTGGACCCTTAGTACACTGAGAAGTGCACCAGTGCACTACTGGGGAAGTGCACCTTAGTATACCGAGAAGTGCACCAGTAGTGTACAGGTGGAAGCGATGGTGCCTCAGTAGTGTACAGGTGCACGCTACAGTAGTGCACTATCAAGTGCACTTTACAGTCGTGCACTATCAAGTGCACTTTACAGTCGTGCACTGGTGCACTTTCTAGTAGTGCACTGGTGCACTATCAGTAATATCCTGATGTACTGTAATAGTCCGCAGCAGTAAAATTAGTCCGCACCGAAAACGTCCTCATAATTTCTATTTATATTTCACACCATAAAATAAAAAAATATAAAATATATGCTTGTAATTGATCTTAATCGCTATCATTTGTAAAACTAAAATTATATCGAAAATCAACCGTTTGGTAACCGTTATTGGCGGCATTTCCCGGTGCCAGACAACGCGAACAACAGAATGGCCATCGTCTTTCACACAACAAAACCCCATTTTATCAGATGCGATTCGCTACAGGATCCCTCTCAAGATTAATGCTCAAGTCTGATGATTATATATTCTTCCTAACGCCGATCGACTCCCATGTATTGGACAACAGATCAATCTTCCACCAAAAATGCAGGGGAGCGTCAGATCGAGCGGCGCCGCTTCCTCTACCTCTGACGAGGAAGAGGAGTATACAACGGAGGCGCGGCCGGCGGATCCATGGTGGAAGCGATGGTGCCTGGCGTTGCTCACCAGAGATCAATCAGTCGGATTGTTCGAGTTAACTCGATTTAGAAGCT
Organism: Phyllobates terribilis; assembly: GCF_046119375.1. Classification (NCBI taxonomy): domain Eukaryota; kingdom Metazoa; phylum Chordata; class Amphibia; order Anura; family Dendrobatidae; genus Phyllobates; species Phyllobates terribilis. The sequence goes on from NW_027368110.1 coordinate 3,415, forward strand.
CCACGCGAAGTAGGACTAGGAGTTCTTCGGCGAGAAACAGATCCAATCGACGCTTGAACAAGCTCGTTATCCATCCCGATAGCTGGTAATTAAGACTGAATTCAAACTCTGTTTTACAAAGATATGGTTGATCGAGCAGTCCTATTAATTAGCTGCATTCTTATACTAATGAAGGAGATACACGGCGTGGAAGCAGTTCATACTGGTATGGGCAGTGTACTCGTCGTTCTTCACGCCGATGGAGTTCGGATTCTTCAGGGGATTGCCGGAAAACCTCTTCTTCCTTGACATCGCCGGCCAGATTGCGTTCCTTATCGACATCGTTATCTCGTTCTTCCTTGCCTACCGCGATTCCTCCTCTTACCGAGTGGTTTATGAACGTCGTCGTATCGGACTTAGGTTTTCTCTCGAACTCTCATCGTTCAGTCATGTTTTCATACCTCACAATTGTCCGCTTCTGTTATTCGAATCAAAATTAGGTATTTGAAGTCACGATTCGTGGTTGATCTTCTTGGTTGCCTTCCTTGGGACGCTATTTATAAGGTATATGCATTTTTGCAGTTTTTGTCATGTCTATGTAGATTATATACCGTTTGTTCATAAGAGAGTCTAGTGAAAATTTTAATTCAGAAACTGAGTCAATATTTACCTAATAATAAACCTTCCTATAGCAGAAAGTTGTAAAAGGTGGAGTAACGTGACTAGACAAAGCCAAATCATTCTTGACCGACCATAAAAATAATGAAATTTTGCAACAAACTTTCAACTTAAACCCGAACCATCCCTATTAAGATGAGAATGTGAGAATACATGAATTTATACATAAGTGTGCGTATATTATATAAATGCATAAACTTAACAAGTGTATGCGCATAATAAGTGCAAATTCATGCATATATAAACCATAGCATAAATATCATAAGTGCAGACTCCCATATTCATGTAATTGTCATGGATTTTGCGACTATGCACTTATACATAAGTGACATCCGTGTACATACATGCAATAAACATCAGTACATCACACATATGTAAACGCTAATTATATACTTCTATGTAAATGAAATTCGTGTAAATACAAAAAACATCACATAAATGTAAATGCATATTGATTTCTAACATACTCAAAAGCTTGTTCCATCTCTTACAATACGTTCCAAATCCCAGTTTGTAACTGACATACTCAAAATCTTTGGAAAAGGCGTGCGGAAGAAATGAAGGAGTAAGATACATGCTATGGATCAGGCTAAGTCGAGCTTGCAGGATAACAGAGTTTTTTGAGAGAATGGAGAAAGACATTCGAATCAATTACCTCTTCACCAGAATAGTGAAGCTGTTTGTCGTGGAGGTATACTGCACACACACAGCTGCCTGTATCTTCTATTACTTAGCCACCACTTTACCCGCTTCACAAGAGGGCTATACATGGATTGGTAGCTTGAAGATGGGGGAATACACATACTCAAATTTCAGAGAGATTGATCTTTCGAAACGTTACATTACCTCTTTGTACTTCGCCGTTGTTACCATGGCCACCGTTGGTAATTAAGACTGCTTAAATATCTGTACACATATTTGAGTTTTTCTTGTCTGATCATAGTGTTTGTTAATGCAGGTTATGGAGATATACACGCGGTTAATGTCAGAGAAATGATATTCATCATGATTTACGTGTCATTTGACATGATATTGGGGGCTTATTTGTTGGGTAACATGGCTGCATTGATAGTGAAGGGGTCTAGAACTGAGAGGTTTAGGGACAAAACTTCTGATTTGATTAACTACATTAATAAACACAAACTTGGAAGCAGTTTGAGAAATCAGATTAAGCATCACTTGTGGCTGCAGTATGAGAGTAGCTATGCTAAAGACGCTGTTCTTCAGGATCTTCCTATATCCATTCGTGCAAAGGTACGCTTCATATGTAACTTTGTTGATGTAAAATTATACTTATGGATCTTGAAAATTTTGCATGCATTTGTTTTATTGGTTGATATAGGTATCACAAAAGCTGTATGAGCCTCACATTAGAAAGATTGCTCTTTTCAAGGGTTGTTCACATGGTTTTATCAAAGAAATTGTAAGTATTGAAACCATGATTCAGTAATATTGAGAAGTTTGATTTTAAAATGGTTTTGCACTTCAATTGGATCAACAGGCCACAAAAGTCCATGAAGAAGATTTTCTTCCTGGTGAGGTGATTGTTGAACAAGGAAGCATTGTCAATCAGATCTACTTCATTTGTCATGGTAAAGTGGGTGAGTTAATTACATACATATTATCTTAGGGCTCGTTTGGTATCGATATCTAGATATAAGGTATGGGTATGAAGATATCGGGTATAAGGGATATACTTGATATACTCATTTCTTGAGAGATATCAAAAATACACTCTATATAGCAAACACATTATTCCCATACCAAATAACATATATAAATTGGATATTGATATACTAATTATAGCAAACACATATATGATCTAACTTATGTCTTATACCCATACCTTATATTTAGATATCAACCAACTGAAAATTTGTTCATACCTTTGAACTCTGGTAAAAACAACAGGAATTGGCTGAAAACTTTTATGATGATGAAGTTGGAGAATCAAATTCATATCAACAAAACTATACATCTTTGGGAGACATTTCAGTACTCTGCAACATGCCTGAGCCATCAACGGTTCAAGTTCGTGAACTATGTCGACTTCTGAGGGTTGACAAACGACCCTTTATGGAGATGCTGGACACATTTTTCACTGATGGCAGAATTCTGCTCAACAATTTCTTGGAGGTTAATTTAAAGCATATTACAGAATATGCTCTAAGTAGCTTATTTAGAGCATATTACAGAATCTAATGAATAGTTTACTGTTAATGATCAGGGTAAAGATTGCGAGTATCCGGAATAGGCTCATGGATTCTGAGATCACATTGCAGATCAGAAAATACGAATCGGATTCGGCTACAAGGCTTAACAGTGCAACTTATGATGGAGATCTTTGTAGGTTGAAGCATTTAGTGAAAGCTGGAGTTGATCCGAAAAAACCAGATTATGATGGAAGAACACCATTGGTAAATTACTAGTACATCTGTATAACATATTTTTAGTCAACCTCTATGTTACATATTTTTAATAGGATTAAGATCAATTAAAAGCATTTCTTACACTGTGAAATGCAAACATACTTATGTGTGAACCCAACGTACTAATATGTGAACCTAGAGCGATTACTGTTTTTGAAAAAACGTCTGCAATAATTCTAGTACATCAGTTTAGATTCACAGATAAGTACTTCTAGGTTCACGTATAAGATAGTAAAATTCACAGTTAAAGTCTGTTTGCATTTCACACTGTAAGATATCATTTTTAATGTATGATTTTGGTTAGCATATGGCTGCTTCTAAAGGACACAAGGAGATTGCACTCTTTCTTCTCCAACAAGGCGCGCCAGTCAATATTCTTGGTAAATTGATCATTACCTCAAATCATCCTTTAGTTAATCTAACCAACATTTCGGGTTATTCAGATAATTTTGGGCGGACTCCATTGCTTGAGGCCATCAAGAAGGGACATGATGAGGTGGCATCTCTGCTTGTGGACGGTGGCGCCAAATTGACATTGGATGATGCTGGAGATTGCCTGTGTAAAGCTGTTGCAGACAAGGATTCTGAGTTCTTGAGAAGAGTATTCAAGTTAGGAATTAATCCGAATGCGAAAAGCTACGATCTTAGAACGCCTCTTCACATAGCTGCTTCACTAGGTTTATACTCCATTGCTGAGATGCTTTTAGAAGCTGGAGCTAGCGTCTTCTCTAAGGACAGGTACAATTCTAGCAGAGCTACTGTTATCTGTGACACTTAAAGACTTTCCTTGATCGATTTTGTTCAGAAATTAACCATCTATGAGTTTTTGCAGGTGGGGAAATACTCCATTAGATGATGCTACTGCTGGCGGTGATAGGAATTTGATCAAGCTAATGCAAACCTACTCTAATAGTAGTCATGAAATACAAAGTAGAAACAGTCCATAAATGCTGTCATAGTTTCAATTCTTATGTCAAAACGTGGCTTCAACTGAGCTACTTGCCACTAGCAATATTGTCAGGACAAACCTGTCATTATTCACAATATATGCTGTGTAGCCTATAAAAAAACCAATAAACAAAGGGACTGTCTATATGTACTTCTTTTTTTCATATGCATTCCTTTTTGCACTCCTAAATGAGAAGTGCAAGATTTGCACTTCGAAGTTAGACATGTAAGGGCATTATGGGGATGAAAATTTGGCACGCCAAAACAAGGGTGCAAGATTCGACACTGGTAAACAAGCACGCCCAAATTGGGCATGCACTTATCTCCCGGGACAGCACTTGCACGTCCCATCTGGACGTGCAAAGGCATGTACTCTTTATTATGTTGGAATTTCTCCTTTCGACTGTACCCCTAGCATGCTCCATTTGAGCGTGCAATACATGCACTCCCAACTTGAGTATGCAAAATGGAGTACATTTAGACAAAATAAAGAGTACATTTCCTAAACAATTGCAGCTTACTATAATGCATTTGAGTGAAAACATAAGCAATATATGAAAATGTGAACATGATAAAAAAAAAAATAGGAGAAACGAGTACAAATAGGCAAAGGCGAGGTAATCAGAACAAAAAACACTTGATTACGAAAGATTACAGCTTCACATTTCACAACGTAATTAGCAATTATCAATGAATAGTTCTCTGATGTTACAAATAACCAAAACTACATAAACGAAATGAGAAAAACTCTCTTTTTTTCACCACTCATTTTTGCTATAACAGTATTATTCACTTGACGATTTTGTCAAGACATCTACTAAGCAAAATGTGAACATATATCAATTCCTTCCGAGCTTTGTCAGCAACTATGAGGAACTATGCACACCAAACAATTGAAATTGGACGTCAGAAACGACGCGTTTTGGCTGTGTAACAATAAGCAACTCACCTTATATAATACTGCCAACAGTGACAAACCCTCCATAGACTAATGAACATCAGAAAATAAGTGTTGTAAGAAATTCTTATTCTTCTTCGGGTAGCTGAAACTCCAGATCCAGCTTTCTTTTTAAATGCGTTCTGTCAGCACTGCAAAAGAAACAAAAGTGTATTTTTAATCAAAAACATGAAACCTACAGATTGCATTAAGAAAAAAGTATTCACAGTTCAGAATGTAATAGGAATGAGACATTTACAAAGGATGAAAGACAGAACTTAGATGTATACTGCAAATCTGATCAATCAACAAACAAGAGAAAGAAATCAATTGATGATGCCATATATCATTTCATAGAATTTTTTTTCCAATTTACATGAAGCCAAACTAAAAAACCTTTAGAGATATCCATGCAAGCAAACTGTAACTACCTGAACTACCCTTCCTTAAATAATAAAGAATTCGAGGGAGCTTGCATAATCAAATATAATTATTAAATCTACAATTTAAACTAGGGAAGTTTCCAGTAAAAACATATCTTACGGTATGAAATGCAAACAGAATTTAAGTATGAACTTTACTACCTTATATGTGAACCTAGAATAGTAATTCATGAACCTAATACAGCAGTTTTGAACCACAGTGATCGCTCTACAATCACGTATTAGTATGCTAGGTCCACGTGTAAGATTATAATGTTCACAGATAAAGTCCATTAGCATTTCGCACCCTAAGATATGTTTTTACTTGATCCTAATCCATTTAAAATAGAACGAATCTCACATGGTTAGAACAATTAGAACTATCAGGGATGAAAAAGATTAGTGGGAGATGAATAATACTCAAACACACCACCACTTGCACAGCCAGCAGAAAACCAAGCACCAAGGTGAACAGCAAGAAGGTTGATCTTTGAAAACAGAATGAAGTACACCAATCTTTCAAGTAGTTTATGATGAAGATATTTTTTTACCTGTTAATAGTTGGTCTAGGAGGAGGCCTGGATGATCCAAAGGCAGAAAAATCCACCGACATGGGCATTGTGTCATTCCTACTAGAATTCAGACTAGCCATTAGTCTATTTTCATTATTACCATGTCCATCAAACTTGTCAGCATGATGAGAAGAACTTTCTTCATTTCCTTCACCTCGATCTGGCATTATTCTCCTTAGTTTTTTGGGGGGAGAAAATACAATCGGACCATCTTGGGGATTAGATTCCGGAAACTTAGAATTCAAGGTTTCCCCTTTGCGTGATGGTCTGGGTAAGGATGCAGGATATGTAGGTAGAGGTACTGAGGTGAAATACCTAAAAATGTGCAACAAGAAATCAGGTCAAATAGAAAACCAGAATGATAAGAAGAGAAAATAGAAGTTACCTGTGTTCTAACGCCTGTTGTGCAGTAATTCTAGTTTTTGGATCATAATTGAACATCTTTGATAACAAATCTAAAGCGTCATCACTGGCCATTGGGAAAATAGTACGCATTGCTTTGGTTCTGCATATCCGAACTCCACATAATCAGGAAGATAGATCATATCAGGCCATTGAGAAGCCTTTGGTGTCCCAAATTGTGCAAAAATTTTCCCTAACTGATCAATATCGCTTGAACCCTGCATGCCAAGCTTAGACAGTTGGTAAAAAACAGAAAAACTGCAAAACAACAGTGTTAAAGTATTGATAAGGTGAGACAAACTCTACTGGAAATGTAATGAAAAAGCTAGTTAAACTATAATATTGTGCGTATTCAAATTTTTGGTGATTTTCCTAATATCTTCACAAAGTTTACTAGGCAACTTAACTTCTACACTTACATGGATTTTACTACACAAATCCACAAAACACCATCTATTTCGAAAAGCATATCAGAGCTTTTAACATTATATATTTGAAACTACCACCTTCAAAATGTTCAAGCCTGTAAAACATACAGCAGCTAAAATCATATTATCAGCATGACAAAGACAACAATGAAAAGAAAGGCTCTCTTGGACTTGCATGCATAACATGCTCTAAATTCGAGGTAAAGATTAAAACAGAACTCCAATACATAATGGCGACTGTAGCCAATATCAGAGAAGATTTTAAAAATCACATCAACAGTCTCCAAGCGACTGCATTGACATATATACTATTTTTCAAAGTTAAAAGGATAGAGCATTTGCAATAGTTCTTTACCGGTAGAAAAGGTCTACGGAGTAGAAGCTCTGCAAATACACATGCAGCACCCAAACATCAACCGCGGCACCATATTGCTTAGTGCCAAATAACAACTCAGGTGCTCTGTACCATCTAGCAAAAACCTGTCAATGTGAAAACCAAAATATTAGCTAAAAGAAAAAGATAGGCAAGAACTCATATGTAAATTGGGTGAAAGAGTACCTGATGAGTGAATCTCCTGTCAGGACTCCCGAATATACGTGCTAAACCAAAATCTCCTAATTTAAGCTGTCCATCAGCACCTAGCAGCAAGTTGTTTGGCTTCATATCCCTGGCACAAGTAAAACATTGCAAGTATTAAAACTCATTCAAGTAAGGTGTCATATCTTGATTCCTTTGAGAATATGTACCTATGTAAAACCCACTTCTGTGGCAAAAAGCAAGTGCTTTCAGTGTCATTTGAAGGTAAGACTTTATGTCAGCTGGAGAGAGAACAATGTTTTTATCACGGATAACAGCCTCCAGATCACTTTCCATGAACTCAAATACAAGATGTAAATTCCCTTTGTGAGGGAAAGCATCAATCAATTCTATTATATTTGGGTGTTTGAGCTCCTTCAACATTTTATTTCCCTGAGAGCAGTGAAGTTTACACCTTCCTTCTGCTTCCCAAGGCGAATCTTCTTAATTGCCACAGTTTGATTAGTCTACAAAACTCAAGCAACACAATCTATTAGAAGCATACAATCATTAGTGTTACCGATAAAAGAATAGTGGTCAGTCTTTCTTCGAAGTGACAGATGAATCACTATAGCAGCCGATGCCCAATTCTAAATTCTTTCCATCCTGTCACCTTAAACAATCAAATTGTACTCAAAACAGAAAAATTCCAGCATGTCGAAAAATAATTCCAGGTCGTGCAAATTACAGGAGTTAGGGCGAGTTTACCTTGGTATCGATAGCCTTGTAGACAACACCATAGGTACCTTCACCAAGAACCTCACGCTTCAAGTATCGATCGGCCACTATCTTCGTGACCACTTGCTGATTCTCCGCATTACCATAAAATCTAAACTCGCCTCCGCTACAACCGGATTTTCAAAATACGTTAGAAAAGAAAAACCCTAAGTTCTTGTGCTGTTTCCACCTAACCATATACTGTTTTAGGCTTTACCTTACGAAGAAACAAATCAGACTAATTAACTGATGGCGGAATGCCGGCTACGAGCGGACTGGACGGTGTAGCGGCTTCACGGCAGCGGGAGGCGGCGGATTTTTGGACTCAGATACAAATCCGAGGCGGCGTTGCCGGTCACCGGCCACTTGACTCGCGGGAACGGGGAGGGGAGCGATCGCAATTCGGCAACTGAACCCTAAACAAAACACTACCTTAGTGATGGTGCAGTAGATATAAATCTTTCAAAACAAAGAAAAGCTGATACTAAACGGACTAAATTAGAGAAGGCCTGTGCGACCCACCCCCGTATCTCCTCCTGTGTGGTAACGAGAAAGAGAGAAATAAATTCGATCTTGGTCACTGCTGTGAGTAATTCCATGAAATTGAACACAACGTCTAGTATAGCTCCAGGTATTTCTGCTTGTAATAATTTGTAGAAGATATACTTTAGGTCACATTCCACTAGAATCACTGATGTATAAGTTAAGGACGCGCATTCTTTTCTTTGTAGAGATGGCAATCGGTTCATATAATGAATAGGATGAAAGATCAAACTCTAAAATATATAAAATCTGTTATGAATTAAAATTTCTACAATCGAAGAAATTATATCCACCACAACTTTATCTAAATGATTGATGAACAATTGTATGATTGTAGTAGAATATGAAATTTGTGGTAGATATTCTAATGGTGAATTATTCACCTTATTTACCTCCTAATCTTATGGGGATTAGCTTAAGTTTTGTCTCCCCTATTTTGCCTATAAGTAGAGGCATTTCCTAGTGTAAATGTACACCAAAATAAGAGCAAGAATACTCATTTAAAGTTCTTGATCTCTCCCTTTCTCTTTCACAATTTAAAGTTATTTTAGTGGTGCTTTAAGTAAGATTAAGACATCTTGTCTTAATAATCTAAAGTCTTAGATTAAGACACTTTGTCTTACTCGTTTCACAACACGTTATCAGCACGAAGAGTCTCTAACACCGCTTACCAAGAACCGTCAAGGTATAAAATTCTACTTCCTTTATTACATAATCATAATTATACAAGAGTTATTACAAAATTCGATTTGAGAAGTATGCTCTGTAGTTGCCCAAAACTCGGGATCTTCTAAATCAGAAACTCGATTTTCTTCTTCTTAGATCTAGAACGATTTTTACCCAAAATAGAAACATATTATTAGATCTAAACAAAATACAAACAAGATACTAGATTTACTTACCTCTTTTAGCTTCCCATTTCAAGATCTCTTCAAGTACTTTCCTTGATTTCAAAATGGAGCTTTCCAAATCGAAATGATGATAATTAAAACGGTAATCATGATAAGAACAAGGCAAACGAAAAGCTCGGTTAAAAACCGATCGTTACTAGCTCTTAAACGCCGATGAATCTCGTCTGGAATCCATGGAAGTGGTTAAAAGAAAAATGGAAGAAGAGGTTGATAATGGAGGTGAGGAAGAAGAAGATAAGGATGGATTAAAGAAATGGATGAATGGCCGTAAATATAAGGGGATAAAGGTGAATAATAGGTATTAAAGGTTACCGGTAATTTTTACATCGAGTTGATACCTTACTTGCATAATTGTCATCTTTTATATATTTGGCATATACTTAACACAAGGACAAGTTTTGAAACAAAAGACTTCATACATTATACATTCATGCTTACAACGGTGTAGATCTTAATAATCCATTTATCTTACATGCCGACTAAAGAGTAAAGATGGATAATAACATAAGAATTTTACTACTTTGGACTAACGTCCTCGGACCATCTTGCTTCACTCCCACTTACATACAATAATTACCTATAATATGGACTTAAAACTGAGTCCGGAGACGGAGGTGGTGCCGGAGGAGTGTCTGGCAAAGCATGAGGATAGGAAAAATAAGGATGAAAATAATGTGGATGAGTGGTGTAAATGGTGAAAAAGACTGGATAAGGATCGTAACGGATAAGTATAACTGGGTATACTAAAAACGAAGAAGACATGGTTATCTTCCTGCTCTCTTCCCTTCTTCTTTACTTGAGCTCATATATGCTTTATATATTCATTATTTCTGATAAATTACCCTAAACGTCCAAACTCTTAACTATTGTATCTCACCGGGTAATTATGCATGTTTTTTAAAGGCTAGTTATAGGATAACTATTGTGGCTATTATTTTACATGTCAATGGAAATAAATAGTGACTAGATCACGTGCATAATAATTAAGGACATACATTTACGTGTTTTTCTTTGTTATAACGTATTTATAACTTTTGCAGTAAAATAAAATGCAAGTATTACAAGAAGATAATTTAGATTATTCTCACTTATCGGGTCATAAATATCTCGAGTGGAAGGTAGATGCCCTTACCCACCTTAAGGCAAGTGGCCTTGAACTAACAATTGATGAAAAGGCCAACACAACGCCACAAGAGAAAGCAAAGGCTATCGTATTCCTCCGCCACCATATACATGAAAGCCTTAAAACTGAGTATTTATTTGTTGATGATCCCAAAGTATTGTGGGAAAATCTAAATGAAAGTTATGGCCATACAAAGGAGGTTCTCCTCCCACAAGCACAATATGATGGAGCAACTTAAGGTTCCAAAACTATAAGTCCATATCAGATTATAATAGTACTCTATTCAGGATCACATCTCAACTTAAGTTATGTGGTCAAGAAGTAACTGAGTCACAAATGTTGGAGAGGACATTCTTCACCATGCATGCCTCCAGTGTTGTGTTACAACAACAATATAGGGAGAGGAAATTCACAAAATACTCAGACTTGCTGAAAGTTTTATTGGTTGCTGAAAAGAACAGTGAAATCTTAATTAGAAATCATAATATGAGACCTACTGGCTCCACAGAAAATATTTAAATATTCCTGAAGCAAACGCTGTGGACAATGGATTTCCTGAAAGAAACGCCAACCAATATAAGGCACAACGTAATTATGCCCGTGGTCGTGGTCGCGGAGGCCGTGGAGGTTTCCGCGGAGGCTTTCGTGGCCGAGGAGGTTGTGGGCCCGTGGCAGCTATGGCAGAGGTCGTGGCCAAGGATACAACAAAGGTCATGGCAACAACCACGGCTTCAAAGGCACAAAGGGGGATGGAAAGACAAAGGTCCAGACGGTTCAAGCAGGACCCTCCCAAAAATCCACTTGTTATAGATGTGGCATGACTGGTCATTGGTCAAGACTATGTCGTACAGCCCATACTTAGTGAGGTTGTACCAAACTGAGAAGGGAAAAGATAAGGCACTTGAGACAAATTACACTGAGAATGAGAATGCTAAAAATATTAACATGCCAAATATGGATACCCCTGTATTCTTTAACCAAGAAGGAGGTACCAATTTGTCTCTGAACCTTGACGATGATAATGACTACGTCTTTTAAGGATTGAACTAGTCTTGAAGTCTATGCCATGTCTCACAATGTATAATGCTGTATAATATGCATTCCCTTTTTCTTTGTTATCTCATAAAAATCATGTATAATATAAATATTTTTCTTAATCACTTGTATAATATGACTATCCTTGTGTAATATATATGAAGATTTTTTTTAACATTTTACGTATCATTTTTTTTATATAGTGGACATGGAACCCCCTAAAATGAAACTCGATGGGAAGGAGAAATGTCTTCTAGATAGTGCAACAACGCACACCATTCTAAGAAACAAAGATTATTTTACACACCTAAGAGCCTATGAAGGCAATGTCACTACAATCTCGGGTGTGTCTAAGCTCATCGAAGGCTCCGGAAGAGCAATTGTTCTACTTCCATGTGGAACAAAATTAGTGATAAATGATGCATTGTACTCAAGTAAATCTCAAAGAAATTACTGAGTTTCAAGGATGTGCGTCAAAATGGGTTTCATATGAAACCACAAATGAAAATGGAAAAGAATATTTATGCATCATAAGCCATGAATCTGGCCTCAAAAGGATCCTTGAAATAATGTCAAGCCAAACATCCGGGTTATACTATACGTATATTCACCCACTTGAGGTCAACGCAGTAATAAGGCAAAAGTCAAATGATAAAGTTTCTTTTACATTATGGCATGACCGCCTGGGTCACCCAAGGATGATAATGATGCATAAAATCACAAAGAATTCATTTGGACATCCACTGAAAAATGTCAGGCTTCTATCACCAAATGAACTCAACTGCACTGCATGCTCACTTGGAAGCTTATTATAAGACCCTCCAAAAGTAAAATAGCAAGTGAGATGCCTGCATTTTTGGAAAGAATCCAGGGAGACATATGTGGACCAATAGCTCCACCTTGCGGGCCATTTCGATATTTTATGGTGTTAATCGATGCATCTACACGTTGGTCTCATGTTAGCCTATTGTCCACTCGAAATACTGCATTTGCTAAACTCCTTGCTCAAATAATCCGATTGAGAGCACATTTTCCGGATTACACAATCAAGAAAATCCGACTTGATAATGCCGGAGAATTCACTTCCCAAATCTTCAATGATTTTTTCATGTCAATTGGGATTGATGTGGAACATCCTGTAGCACATGTTCACACACAAATGGTCTTGCGGAAATCCTTAATAAAGAGATTACAATTGATTGCTAGACATTACTGATGAGGTCTAAACTTCCCTCATCAGCATGGGGACATGCTATATTACATGCTGCAGCATTGATTCGATTAAGACCAAGTGCAAATCATGAGCAATCCCCATTACAATTAGTATTGGGAAGGGAACCAGACATCTCACATCTCAAAGTATTTGGATGCTGTATATGTCCCCATTGCTCCACCCCAACGTACCAAGATGGGGCCACAAAGAAGATTGGGAATATATGTGAGTTTGGGTTTTGAATCACCATCGATTATAAAATATCTTGAACCTACAACGGGTGATTTATTCATGGCAGATTAGCTGATTGTCATTTCGATGAAAGAACTTTCCCAAACTTAGGGGGAGAAAAGAAAATGGTTGATCCAAATGCAAAAGAGATCACGTGTAATGCAATAGCATTGTCTCACCTTGATCTAAGAACAAGAATGTGTGAACAAGAGGTACAAAAGATTATTCATCTACAAAATGTTGCAAATCAGCTACCCGATGCATTCATAGATACAAAGAAAGTGACAAAGTCACATATACCAGCAGCAAATGCTCCAGCAAGGATTGAAATACCCATTGGACAGCCTGAAGCGTCCATAACAAATGAGCCACTACGCGTTGAAAGCGTGGAAGACCTCTAGATTCAAAGAATTTGAAACCAAGAAAATCAAAGGACCTTTGGGTATGATAGGAGATCCCACAACGGCTACTAAGAAAGATAATGAAGGCATCGAAATTGAAAATGAAAATGTCTCACAAGAAAATGACATCTTGGACAACGATCAAAGTATCGATAATTCTGAAATTTCCATTAATTATACTTACCACAAGTATACAATGGAATAGAAAAGATGTCGTTATTGATAACATATTTGCCTACTCAATAGCTATAGATGTTGTGTCAGGGGATGAGGATGCTGAGCCAAAATCAGTTGACGAATGTCGTCAAAGAAAGGATGGCCAAATGGAAAGAAGTCACCCAGACAGAATTAAGATCCCTAGAAAAGGCGAGAAGTTTTTGGACCTGTAGTCCATACACCAAATGGTGTAAAACCAGTAGGATACAAATGGGTTTTCATAAGAAAGCGAAATGAGAAGAATGAAATCGTCAGGTATAAGGCAAGGCTTGTAGCCCAAGGTTTCTCCCAAATTTCCGGAGTTGATTATGACGAAACATACTCTCCAGTGGTTGATGCAACTACGTTAAGGTTCCTCATTGGCATGACTGTATTCGAGAAATTACATATGCGTCTTATGGATGTCGTAACCGCATACTTATATGGGTCACTTGATACAGACATCTATATGAGAGTTCCAGATGGAATAATATTGTCCGAGTCTAACAACTCTAAGCCTCCAGGGTTATTCTCTATAAAGTTAAAGAGGTCGTTGTACGATTAAAACAATCTGGAAGGATGTGGTACAACCGTCTTAGTGAATACCTCATGAAAGAAGGGTATAAAAATGATGCCACATGCCCGTGTGTTTTTGTCAAAAGATCCAAAAATGGGTTCGTAATCATTGCTGTCTATGTTGACGATTTAAACATCGTGGGAACTCCTCATGAACTCAAAGAAACTGCAGAATATTTGATGAAAGAATTCGAGATGAAAGATCTTGAACAAACTAAGCTTTGTATTGGCTTACAAATTGAACATCTAGATGGAGGAATTTTTGTACATCAATCTAATTACACTGAAAAAATCTTGAGAAGATTTAATATGGATAAAGCACATCCTTTGAGTTCACCCATGGATGTTCGATCCCTTAGTGTTGATAAGGATCAGTTTCGCCCTCGAGAAGAGGACGAAGAAGTCCTCGGTCCTGAAGTACCATACCTTAGTTCAATTGGTGCTTTAATGTATTTAACTAATAATACAAGACCAGATATTGCTTTTGTCGTAAACCTCTTGTCCAGGTTTAGCTCATCTCCTACAAGGAGACATTGGAATGGGATCAAACACATATTTTGCTATCTTCGGGGGACACATGATTTGGGGTTGTTCTACCGTGCTCAAAAGGATGCCATATTGGTCGGATATGCAGATGCAGGATATTTATCTGACCCACATAAAGCCAAGTCACAAAATGATTATGTGTTCACATATGGAGGCACAACCATATCATGGAGATCAAATAAACAAACGGTGACTGCAACATCATCAAATCAAGCAGAGTTGATTGCACTATACGAGGCAGGAAGAGAATGTGTGGCATTACGGGCAATGATCACATTCATCCAGAAGGAATGTGGAATGAGGCCTATCACCAACGGGCCAACAGTGATCTATGAAGACAACTCAGCATGCGTTGCTCAGATGAAGAAAGGGTATATCAAAGGAGATGGTACAAAACACATTTTACCCAAATTCTTCTCTACTCATGAATTGGACGAAGCTGGAGAAATCAACGTTCAACAGATCCGGTCGAATGATAATTTGGCCGATATGTTTACAAAGTCATTACCTCCCAAGAAGTTTGCAGAACTAGTATCAAGGATTGGAACGTGCAGACTCAGAGACACTCGTTGATCTCAGGGGGAGCTTCATGCGCGCTGCACTCTTTTTCCCTTCGATCAAGTTTTTTTTTCCCACAGGGTTTTTCCTTGACGAGGTTTTTAATGAGGCAGCATCAAGGCATATAACGGGATTCACAGTTGTACTTTTTTTCCTTCGATCAGGTTTTATCCCACCGGGTTTTCCTGACAAGGTTTTAACGAGGCAACACCCATCCATACCCTGCAACAGTTCAAAGGTGAATATTCAAGGGGGGGTGTTATGAATTAAAATTTCTACAATTGAAGAAATTATATCCACCACAACTTTATCTAGATGATTGATGAACAATTGTATGATTGTAGTAGATATGAAATTTGTGGTAGATATTCTAATGATGAATTATTCACCTTATTTACCTCCTAATCTTATGGGGATTAGCTTAAGTTTTGTCTCCCAATTTTCCCTATAAATAGAGGCATTTCCTAGTGTAAATGTACACCAAAATAAGAGCAAGAATACTCATCTAAAGTTCTTGATCTCTCCCTTTCTCTTTCACAATTTAAAGTTATTTTAGTGGTCCTTTAAGTAAGATTAAGACATCTTGTCTTAATAATCTAATGTCTTAGATTAAGACACTCTGTCTTACTCGTTTCACAACAAAATCGAACATAATAATATAAGCATAGTCTGATCTTGGTTCATTTTATATTTGGACTAATATATTTTAATTTTTTTATATGTAGAAAATATGAAGAATTATGTTTTGTAACTTGTTTTATTATATATATTATTATTATATGTAATAGTGTAAGTGACAATGAACAATATAACGAGAAATAAGATAGAACATGAAACGTAGATTAAAAACAATCATACGTTCTAGATTGGCCGGCGTTCACTGTCGTTGATTGGCATTGACCGTTGACCGTGCAGTTATGCACATAAATCATACCATGCACTAATTCCAATACACCACGCTAGTGCACAACAATCATGCACTAATGCCAACACACCACGCTAGTGCATAGAAACCGTGCACTTATGCAAAGAAAATCATACACTAAGGTCTGTTCGTTTCGTCATAAAAAGTACTTCTAAGTACTTATTTTTCTTTTCCAGAAAATATGCACTCATTTGATTTGTTCGGTTCGTCCATCCAACGAATTTTAAAAGTACTTTGAAGTACTTATTTGCCTACAAAACATAAACAATAAAATGATTCTTTTAAAAAATTAGTACTTCTTTTTTATTTTCTTTTACCATTTCACACTTACCCCCATTTTCTATTTATAGATAATAAGCATGCAATAAATAAAAGTACTAGCAACAGCAACAACATCAGCACTAGCAACAACATCTAACAGCATTGGCGAACCGAACAGACCCTGATACAAGGAAATCATACACTAATGTACATAAACTATGTACTAGTGCAAAAGAAAACCAATGCATTGACAAACATTGACCAGCGTTGACCGTGTGTTGACCGAG
This sequence comes from Phyllobates terribilis, assembly GCF_046119375.1. Taxonomy (NCBI): domain Eukaryota; kingdom Metazoa; phylum Chordata; class Amphibia; order Anura; family Dendrobatidae; genus Phyllobates; species Phyllobates terribilis. The sequence goes on from NW_027368110.1 coordinate 20,309, forward strand.
CTGTAGGATCGTTGATGTTGGAGCCCTGAAAACTTTGTATAGTCAACACACTACACGAGGGCTTTAGATTGCTTAAGGACTATTGGGAATTGCTCTTCGTGGAAGTCGATGTTGTTCTTCGTGTGGATCAGGTCTTCGCGCCTTATTGGGCTTCGTGATGTTTTTTTGGGCTTCGTATACCTGCACATCAAACCCAAAGGGGAGAGGCCTCTGGATTTGACTCTCCGACGCTCAAGTTATATTTCATTCGTGAAAGCAGGCTATACAAGTATATAATAATATTGTTTAGCGTGAGTCGGGGAGAGGGAAAAGGGACAAAAGGAAAAAACGTTCGCGTAAGTATTTTGGTGATCGTATAATGAGGACAAATGTATGCGAAGGGAAAGGGAGAGCTCTCTAATCACTGCTAATTGTCAATTAAAACAGTCATTAGTCGCTCTCACCTTTTAACCCCCTATTTATAAGCCCGAACTTACATGAGCCTCATCCCCTTTTCCTTGATGGGCCGAATTCACTATGCATCCGTTTGGGCCTTCCTTAGGGGGTCCAATATCCACCCCCCTAGGGTTTACGTGCATTCACACGTAAAGCGTAGCCTTCACGTTGGTACCCTTCGCCTTGGCCAGAGTGCGTATGAACGTGGGTCCACTCCAATCGCCACGTGTCTTCTTCTGGTTAGAGAACTTTTGACCCCTCGATAGGTATAAAAGTGGAATTCGACACTCGACCTTTCACTTTCTTCTTCCTTCTTCCCTTCTCCATAGAGCTTCCCCTAACCGTCCATCTTCTCCGGCGATCCTCTCCTAGTCGACACCGACTCTGGTTGCGCTAGCTCGTTGTTGGCACCGCGGGTTCTCCGTTCAGACTCCTGCATCTCCGCCTCCATCTCCGGTCGCCATGTCAGGTTAGATCCTTCCCCCTTAATTCTCCTTCTTATTTTAATGCTGGTGTTTTTTACTCCGATGTATCTCCGGCGAGTACGAGATGGGGTTGTTGAGGTGGGGGAGTAAACGCCGGGAATGTGGGGAGATTATCCCTACTTTTTTAGGCGTTTTGAGAGGGGTTTTGTCTCTCGCCCTCCATCGTTGTCTCTTCCTTTTTTCTTTTTCCGGTCACCCAGTCTTTTCGCTATCACAACATGGTTGTCTTTTCAAATTCCTTTCTGCAACTGCGTTCTCGCCATTTCGATTTCCTCACAACTTTCGAGGCATCAAATATAGGTCAATTCTCCTTTTTACCCCCGTCTTTTGGTTTTCTTAATAGAGATAAGCCTCCAAACTTTTCTCGGGTTTGATAAATACTATTTTTCGCGAAGTATTAGTTTTTCTTTGTGTAGCATTTCGCGGGAATCTCTTATATTTATCAAACTCATGAGAATTGACTTGTGCTTAATTTAGGTTCTAGTTCTTCTGATGCTTCGCGTTCGTCTAGCGCTTCTTCGTCTAGCGCTTCTTCATCTAACACCGATTGTGACACCGTTCCTATACGTTCTGCTTTCACGCAAGGGGAACAAGCGCTGGAGGCTCTGAAGCCAGGAACCTCTACTCTAGCTCAGCCTCTTATGGAGATCCCGGATGAGTATAGAGATCTGTGCCCGTCTGTGCAGGTCTATACATGACGTATCCCGGGTTATCGACCGAAAAACTTGGGAAATGAGTTCGCTGGTGGGCGCTCTGTCTTAACCATCGCGAAGCTCTAGAAAATTTCCAGCTTATATCCCTTCCCGAAGGGCACCATCTTGGCGCTTTCCTGAAGAATGTTGCAAGATGGCATACAATTATGATGGTTGGTTTGCGATCAGCAAACAAGCGTTGGAGGGTGGTTTCCGGTTTCCCCTTCTTCGTGGGTTAAACGATACCTGTGGCAAATCGATGGAGCCCCACCCAACTTCACCCGATGTTTTGGCCGGCGGTCACAGTCTATACAATGCGATCTCAAGACGTCGGTCTAAGGTCCACGACTTCCACGTTTCAACTTCGTGTACTCCCCGAAGAAAATTACTTGAAATGAAGGCTTATATTCCATGCGTACATCGGTGGCTTTGGCTTGGAAAATGCCTACAAAAGAAACGGTGTGAAAGAAACAGTGGTTCTTGATTCGTCACCCTCCCAAGGACACGTTCGCGTACCATATTCAAACGAGTCTATACTTCCCGAATATTTTTGTGGATAAGGATATTAAGCGCAAGTACTTGGACAGATACACAGATTATCCTTCCTCCTCTCTAAGGGTGTTTGTCCGCGAAGTGACTCATAAACTTTGTGAAGAAAGGGGGCTCAGCCCTCCTCATCCTCCTCCTGGTTACTTTTTTGAAGTACTTGCTTATCATGTTTTATTCTAAAAAATTCATTGTTGTCTAATACTTCCTGTTATTGTGTAGGTTCGAGTTATTTCTCTGTTTTGGATTCCTTGGCTCATGTGGGCGCCAGACGTGATAAGAGCAAACTGGCGTGCGTTGAGAAATCAGGCGATGCTGGAGGAGCGTCTGAAGATATTGATAGTGGTCCTCGTGAACAGGGTCCCGTTGTCGCTCTCACCTTCTCATCCTAAGCCGCCACCTGGTGGAGATGTTGGAGCCTCGCGAAAGAGGAAGAAAGCCGATGGTCCTTCAACTCAGAAGAAAAGTTCTCGGGTCAAGAGGGTTCGCGAAACTGGATCCAGTTTAAAGAGAGGCCCTCCCGATGATATGATCCCTTCCATTGAGTATGCTTCGGTGTTATTATTGCCCGATATTCTTCCCCTCTTCCTCCGGTTATTCGAGACGAACTGGACAACGCGGTTGTTTCTCGCGAGCAGCTTTTGCTCCTGGGGAGGTTTTACATTTTTTGTGATTGTCTTTGTATTCGTTGTACTAATCAAACCGTTATCTAGGCCATGCAACTCGTTTATACGGCCGCCTCGCATGATTCGGACGAGGAGAACCATAGTGACGTCGTTGAGACACTTCGTGCGGATATGAAGAGAGTTACGAAGGAAGCCGACAAGGAGAAAAAGGGGAGGATTCGCGCTGAGGAGGAGTTCGCTCGTGTTTCTGAGGAGATGGTCGCTCTGCGGGTTCAGCATACCAAGGAGATTGCCAATCTGAAGGCCCAGCAAGCGAAGGAGATAGCTGACCTGAAGGCTCAGGTCGCGAGGGAGTTGAGGGACGCTCGTTTTCAAGTTATTCACGAGTATGTCGGTGGTTATAGCGGAGCGTATCGTGACTCTTACGACGGCAGCCATCGCCTCTCCCTCTACCATATCATGACTAAGACTCATCTAGAGAGAAGAGGGATTACAGACTTTGTGTTGGACAGGATGACCATTTGGGGTATGAGTCATTCCTCCACCATATGTCCCACCACCTGCTGGCACTTTCATTGATGACGGTGAAGATCCTCTAGAATCCTGGGATGTTCGCGCTTTCAATCTTGGCGATGGGGTGAACCCTGAAAAATCCAGCTCCTGCCTAACCTTGTGGCTACCTTCCTTGCGAGCCCTCCTCCTACACCACCAGCCTCTCCGACTCATTCTAAGTTAATCTTTTCAATCGCGATAGCTTGGGATTTTTGCTTGTTTGTTCTTTCGAAGTTTGTATTTGGATGATGATATTTTGGTTTCTTACTCTACTACACCACCCCCCTTACTATTTCGTATTCATGAAACAGAACAGTAAGTATGTTTTTGTGAATGATTGTGTTATTATTTGGAATAGAATCTGTTCTCACATATATGATTACAATATTTGGAAAGAAATGATGTGGTTATTATAAACATATAATCTATAGAACTTCTCATGTTGCTTGTGCGCTCTTTCGCATAGCTTTCTTTGTGTTATCCTGATGTTTGAGTCTGCCTTTATTCTAGATTCTTGATCGTGCTTCTTGTATCTCTTTGTTCTTGTGGATATTGTGTAGGTTCGTGTTTATTAAGCCACTATTGTTCAATGTCTTCTAAGGTCCATCAAGTCTTAGATGCGCTCAAGTATAGAATTGCGCTTTAATACTTGGAGATGCGCTTGACCAGTGTAGGACACTTAGTAATTGATTTACTAAAGTCCTTAGACGCGGAAGAGGTCAGACAACAATAAGAGCGCGCTTTAAGTGTTTAAAGCACACTAAGATTTGCACACAAAGAGTTTCCAAACGGTGAGAACCCTAAGTCACTAATTGACTGGGATAAAACTCACCACTACTTTGTATTGATAGAAGAAGGTTACAATCTCTCGCTTCAACTCTAGAAGCTCACTCATAAACTCTCTCCTTACAACACTTGAGTTCAGCTCTAGAACAATGGCACTTCACCTCTCTCTGATTACAACTGAGTAAACACTTAAGCTCTCCTAGCTTCTCTCTGAATTCCTCACTTTGTAATACCTAGAGTGAATGCAACATTCTACTATTTATACACAAAACTTAAGCTACAACTCTAACTTAGTTTCGTGTAATAAACTTAGACTTAGCACATTGCCACCTCATCAATCCGTGCGCCTTGATCAAATAGCAAGAGATAATCAGCCGCTTGGATTAATTTGGTTTTGTTCTTCAACTTGTTGATGCACGCCACCTCAGCAATCCGTGTCCACTGCGCTAACTAACTTCCTCCACGTTGGCGATCCCTGGATATGCATTCAAAGCCTTCAAGTTCTTCTCACACCTCTTGTGTACGCAACTTGAATTCTCCCGCTCACCAGCCTTCCCTTGCATTTCAGCAGTTCTCTTCTGCGATAGCGTAAACCCTGTGCTATGGTGGAACCTCGTGATCAACACTTCTTCAACTTCATTCAAGCGCATCTTCTATGCCTTAGAAGCTCGCCTAAACTCACTTCTGGTCTTGAATGGGATTATTGAACACCACTTGCGAAACTTGCTTTCTTCGCTTGGTATTAAGCGCGACTGAGGCCAGTCGAAGCGCATCTCTAAGTGACTTAAGCGCATCCCATCAGATATTACAATAACCTGGAAAGCTTAAAAACACTAAGAGATTAAACATATTAGTTTGTTATCATCAAAACAAAGAGAAATAGATTAAGCTTTAATCAGACTATTAAAGCTCAACTAACAATTTCCCCCTTTTTGATGATGACAAATTGTGAACATCTAAGCTCAAAATACTTTCTGTAATGATTAAAATGGAGACAATAAACAACAAGTTAATCAAGTATTCAGATTCGGAATTAGGTCGAAGTACCTTACCAAGTACTTAACCAACACAGTTTTCAAATTCCCCCTAAGTTCAAGCACGATCTCATACTTCCCCCTTAATCAAAGAAGGATGTACCTGTTTTCTTCCCCCTTTTGACATCATCGAAAAAATCAAAAGCATAGTCATACAGTAAGAAAGATAGGAGGGTGCGCTTGCTAGCTAATAAGTCAAACAATGCAAGATAGCGAACAAAAAGCAACTTAAGTAGCAAAGAGTCAAGTCATCAAAGCTCTCAGAGATATAAAAGTCAAAACCATACTTTCATTGATCATTTAGTAACTGCCACAAAAACAGATAGGATAACCTAGAGAGCTAGTTCACAAACAACTTAACACAGTAGAGAGAAAATTAGAAATCAGCAAAAGCGCTTAAAAGCGCAACCATCACAACACCAACAACTATTGCCTTTCCTCAGATTCGAACTTCTCCTGAACCATAGTGACCATCTTCATAACTTGCTCGGTCAACACACTCAGCTGTTTCTCGACCCGCTCGTGATGCGCTTCTAGTGATGCAATAACGCTTGAAAAATTTGTAGAAGCAGACGAAGGACGAGCGCGAGGACTCAGGTCAGAGCGTGAGCTAGAAGGGTGTGTACCTTCAGGTTTAGGCAGAAGAATGGTGCATATAGCATCGGAGGTGAGGAATGTAGAGCAATCGTAGTCAGCAACAGAGCGATCGTAGAGTCCATCAGCCTTGAGCATTTTGCAGACGCTGTGAGGGAACGACAAGGGACCAGAAGTAGCTACACGGCAGAGAACTAAGTGGCTCATCATTATCTGAGCAGTATTGACCACTTGGTTTGAAATTACAGCCGCCATAATACAACAATCTGCAATGGTTACCTTATCCCTGTCATAATCCCTTGGTGTAATACTGGTAATGATGAAATGGTAGAGCAATCTTCAACTGGGCTTCAGCATGTCAACGGTGAGAGCGCGCTTTGGAACATTTGGGCCAAAAACTGCTTCTTTGAGCTGCTTCGCTCCTGCGGGCCAGTTTTTCTTATACAAGCGCCCGAACCCGTTGGACTGCCCGGTGAGACCGATTGCCTTCGCTAGGTCCTTCACCAAGAACGTTTCTCTGGAGTTTCCACGCCAACTGAACCATACTTGTCCATACTCAGGATTGGTTGGCTGATACTCCATTGTTGCGTAAAACTGATACACCATCGAATCGTTGCATCGCGATGGTTCGGTTTCCAACTTGTCCCATCCTTGAAAACTTAACCAGGTAGCAAAGTGCGTGATGTGTGAAGATCCTTGGAGCTCTGTGAGAAGATCATGAGTCACAATTTCTGGGAACAAGAATGAGCGCTTAGCAATACCTGATGTAATTAAGGGAAAGTCGTTGACGCCAATGATTTTAGCGCGCTTAGAGCGTGTAGAGGTGCCTTTCTCCGGGATAAACTCATGCGGTGCCGACTCATGCTCGGAACCGTCTGATGATTCAATTTCCTCAGTGGGAGGAGGAGGAGGTGCCTTTCGCTTTCGACTCTTACGGCGAAGCATGTCACTTTGTCGATCGGCTCGCTGAGTGGTTAAAGGAAGTGGATAATCATGGCCTGGACGAGCTTGAATGTGGTAATCCTCATCTTCATCTGAATCAGAAGGAATAGAGGCCAGAAGTTGCTGAGGAGAAGTAAGAGTCTGTGTACTTGGCCTTGTCTGAGTACCTAACTGTGAAGGAGTGTCAATTTCAAGCACACCCTTACCCTTCACTGAGGTAGAGTGAGACACGGCATGAGTAGATGCTTCAGTAGTGGGATGGGCAAGCTCTTTCTCAACGTCATAGCCAGCTAGTTCCAGATCTTCGGCGGTGAGAGAGAGATCAACCTTGGGCTCATGGGAGAAGAGTGGAGCGTTTGGGATGATAGGCTCTTTTTGTGGGGCTAGGGTTTTCTGTGGGGATTACTGGGTCAGTGAGTTGTGTTTGGGGAGGCTCAGTTTGTGGAGCTTGTGTAGAGATGGAGGGATCAGATGTGAAAGATTGAGGTTTCAACAAAAACTCAACCTTTGCACGGGTAGCTGGGTCAAGATCGGCTAGATTTACGTTTTCCATTTGAAAGTGCGAAGTAGAGGGATGAGGAAGTTTGAGCGGAGTTTGAGAGAGAGATAGAGGAAAGAGGTAGAAAATAGGGTAAATGAAAAGGGGACAAATACCTGGTATTTATACGCGCTCGGCCTCCACTCTCAACCGAACAGGCGACCAATCAGGTTCAACGGCAGAAAAAGTAGTCCAACGGTCCAATGAGAACGCTGATCTGATGCGCTAGGCTCCCAACGGCTATAAATGTAGCCGTTACTTCAAAAAAGCGGAAAGAGTCGTTTGACATCTAGCTGTTGCTTCACAATTAAGTAAACCCAAATCTGAAGACAAACCAACCAGTCGCGCTTTGAAGCGCCATGAAGCTCAACACAGAAACGCGCTGGAATAATAAGCTCAACCAATTTCACCTCTGGCTGAATATTCTGATGAAGCTAAAAAACTGACTGAGACGAATAGATGCAAGTGTTTGATGTCTAGTTCAACTTTCTAACCACAATGAAAAGAAATTCATGAACAAGAAGATGCACATTTCATATAGGGGACATTAGAGCATTCAATCACTCAAGTTGATGTGGACGTATGTGCGTATACATGTAATATGGTAATTGAGCTTTATGTCACCAAATGAATACTTCTCTAATGTGGAGTTCAATAAAGGACGAGAGAAGCGTTACATCTAGTCAGGCTAGGGACACCTATGCAATGGATCATTTCTTAGGCATGTAATATGGGTAGAAGACGATCACCATTGTCAAGTTTTTGGCAATGAAGAGCAAGCATTGACTAAGATTATATCAAATCAAGCTAAGCAAGTAAGACAACTTCAGTACTAATTCATTTTAATGAACAACTGTAAAGCATGAAAGACTCAAAGCTATCAAGCGCAAGCTACCATAGTTCGTACCTTGATACTAAGCTCGCTAATTCTAGTCAAATAGGGGAATACTTACAGAGCCATTGCCTCAAAGCTAATGGAGTCGCATAAGGCCAAGCTGAACCCGAAGGTTTAAGAAGACCTGTCGATTAAGCGCTTTAGTAAAAATATCCGATATTTGCCCTTCTGAAGATATGTGAGTAAGCTCGATGTTCTTGCGCTCCACATGATCACGTAGAAAGTGGTGTTGTACATCGATGTGCTTAGTTCGTGTGTGATGTACTGGGTTCTTGGATACCTATATGGCGCTAAAATAATCACGTATTGCGCTTGTATCCTCTAGCATTGATCTTTTCTTGTTCTTTCGTTACCGAGGAAGACACTATCTCCCTCCTTAGCTTGAAATGAGAGTATCAACTGTGGATCGTTCGTCATGACACCAACAACCACTTTCAATGTATTATCTACTCTTCATTCCAACCTGCGAATACAAAGATCAAGCTTTGATTTCCCAACAAATCTTGCGCTTCGTGGGAATGTTACACATAGCTATTACTGCTCTAGTCTTTTGGACTGGCTCGTAATAACTTGGATCATTCAGATCAAGCACCATATGAGGTCGCGCTTTACGAAGCGCACCTCCTTGTGCTGAAGCGCAATCGTTCTCGACATGTGAATGTCGACGACGTGTACGCTTGCCCTTAGATTTATCCATTGGCTTATAGGGCTTGTTTTTTAGGACTTTTAGTTCCTCACACTCACACCTATCGTGTCCATTTTACCATAAAAAGTGCAGTAATGGTTACCTCTCACGTAACCATACTTCCCTTTTCCTGGTCTAAATGGTGCTTTCTTCTCAAGTTTCATAGGCTGAGCTGGGGTTCGCGCTTGTTTCACATACAAGTGGTGCGCTTTTTCCCCATGAAATCATTCTTTGGTTTCGGATGGTTGTTCCTCAAGAACATTGATTCTGCTTTTTAAATGAGAGTTTTCACTGTTGTAGGCAGTCAAGTCTTGTTCAAGTGACTTAAGCTTTTCAGAGTAGTCACTTGTTTGAGGAAAGCTGGTAGAAGAAGAAGACTCATGGGGGTCATAACCCAGTCTAGGTCTAGCTTTGACAAAGACTGTTTGAGAAACAGATCATTCCTCTACTAGTTTAGTCAGGTCGTCAAGCTTGGAGATAATCTGATCAAGCTTTACGTCCTTAGTTGAGTCAGAGTTTCTTTCCAACCCGTTTCCATGACAGCGCTCACAAGATTTAGAGAGGAGTTTGGGCATGTCATGCAAACGTTTGGAAAGCTCAACTATCACTTCTTTTTTAGAATTAAGTTCAACCAGCTGTTCTCTAGCTTCAGTAGCTAGAGACTTGTGTTCAACCATCAATTCTCTTAAGAGGCAAACAAGGTTGCGCTTAGGTAAAATGTCAAGATTTAGATTCGCTACCTCTATTTCAGAACTAGAGTCTAAATCGGATCCTTCACCATCCATCAAGCAAACGTCTGCTTGCGCTCCATCTTCAGAGTCTTCGTCTGATTCTCCCCAAAGCGTGAAAAAGGCTTGTTTAGGGGGCTGCTTGTTGGAACTGGAGCTTGGATTCACCTTGGCATGAGGACACACCTTGGCTAGATGTCCCTTCTCATTGCAGTTAAAGCATGTAAAGTCCCAGACATCGCGCTGCTTGGCTGTTGGATCGCGCTTGATTCCACCTTGTCTCTTAAAGAATTTCTTCACTACCTTGGTCATCATGGCGACATCTCTATCATCATCATTGTCTCCTTCGTCATCATTCTCTAGTTTCTGGAGGACGCGTGAGAGCTTGAGTGACATGCCCTTGGTTTCCAGCAAGCACAGAAATAGGCAATTCTCGAGTCGCTTTTGATTGGAGAAGAATATGCTTGAGATTCGCGTACTTGGAATTCACCCCATGGATGAATGTCATTGAGTACTCCCAAGCCTTCTTTTCCATTCCAGCGGATAGCATTTTGTCATAAAGAATTTGACATCGAGAATGGTAGTCAGATACAAGCTCATTTTCACCCATTTTAATGGAGCAAAATTCACGGTTCAGCTCAAATAGTCGGTTGTCTTTCATATCTTCACTAATTGAATGCATGTTGATGATGGATGTCCACATCTCTTTAGCAGTAGGAAGAGACATTACCTTATCAATGCCTTTATGGGAAAGCGCATTTAGGATGAGCTGACGCGCTTTGGCGTTTTTCTTCATTAGTTGATACTCCTTGGCTTCCCATTTGGAGTCATCTTTCTCAGCAATTATCTCGTCGCCCTTGTCGATGATTTTTCAGCACTGATAATATGTTTGATGTATATAATTCCTTGTCATCGTTAGCCACCACTCTAATTTGCCTTCAATGAGTACATGTGGCTTTGCGAGAGAGATTCCGAGGTTGAAGTTCGACATGTTCTTACTCTTCAAAATCCTTATGATCTGCAAAAAGGATTAGTGCAAAAATAGGCAAACTTGTAGCTCTGATACCAATTGTAGGTTCGTGTTTATTAAGCCACTATTGTTCAATGTCTTCTAAGGTTCATTAAGTCTTAGATGCGCTTCTCAAGTATAGAATTGCGCTTTAATACTTGGAGATGCGCTTGACCAGTGTAGGACACTTAGTAATTGATTTACTAAAGTCCTTATACGCGGAAGAGGTCAGACAACAATAAGAGCGCGCTTTAAGTGTTTAAAGCGCACTAAGATTTGCACACAAAGAGTTTCCAAACGGTGAGAACCCTAAGTCACTAATTGACTCGGGATAAAACTCACCACTACTATGTATTGATAGAAGAAGGTTACAATCTCTCGCTTCAACTCTAGAATCTCACTCGTAAACTCTCTCCTTACAACACTTGAGTTCAGCTCTAGAACAATGGCACTTCACCTCTCTCTGATTACAACTGAGTAAACACTTAAGCTCTCCTAGCTTCTCTCTGAATTCCTCACTTTGTAATACCTAGAGTGAATGCAACAGTCCACTATTTATACACAAAACTTAAGCTACAACTCTAACTTAATTTCGTGTAACAAACTTAGACTTAGCACATTGCCACCTCATCAATCTGTGCGCCTTGATCAAATAGCAAGAGATAATCAGCCGCTTGGATTAATTTGGTTTTGTTCTTCAACTTGTTGATGCACGCCACCTTAGCAATCCGTGTCCACTGCGCTAACTAACTTCCTCCACGCTGGCGATCCCTGGATATGCTTCTCAAAGCCTTCAAGTTCTTCTCACACCTCTTGTGCACGCAACGTGAATTCTCCCGCTCACCAGCCTTCCCTTGCATTTCAGCAGTTCTCTTTTGCGACAGCGTACACCATGTGCTATGGTGGAACCTCGTGATCAACACTTCTTCAATTTCATTCAAGCGCATCTTCTATGCCTTAGAAGCTCGCCTAAACTCACTTCTGGTCTTGAATGGGATTATTGAACACTGCTTGCGAAACTTGCTTTCTTCGCTTGGTGTTAAGCTCGCCTGAGGCCATTCGAAGCGCATCTTTAAGTGACTTAAGCGCATCCCAGCAGGTATTACAATAACCTGGAAAGCTTAAAAACACTAAGAGATGTAACATATTAGTTTGTTATCATCAAAACAAAGAGAAATAGATTAAGCTTTAATAAGACTATTAAAGCTCAACTAACATATTGGTCTACTCCTTTCTGTACACAAACGCTCAACGGGTGAGGTTTTTCGCGTTAAATGTATTATAATTACTGAAGCTAGGAAGATAGAAGGAATGTGTTACCTTATTTCTCCTTTTCCTGTGACTGTGCTCTTGTCGGAGGCTTGTTGCTTCACCCCTGTGAAGGCTTATGTGGTGAATGCTCCTGCTGGAGGCTTTTGCTTCACTCTTTCGCAAAGGCTTTCGTAAAATGCTCCTTTCGGAGGCTTATGCTTCATTCTCTCATGAAGGCTTATTTGGTCAATGCTCCTGGTCCAGGGAGGCTTACTTGGCGTTGCTCCTTTTTACTGGAGGCTTATACGACTTTAGATTGCTTCTCCATGCGAAGGCTTTTTATTCTGGAACAAAATTTATTTCATTAGGCCTAATGACTTATCACAAACGTTTATTTTGTTTTATTTCAGGGGTATATCATACCTCATGTATCGTGTACTGAATTATGCTAGAGCTAGCTTATTCCTCCATTTGACGGGGTTTTATTCGAGTTCTGATAATGATTGTGTAGTTAGTATTGCTGCTTCTCGCAATAATATATATTCGAATGAAGTAGATGAGGAAGTGTACCTGATGGGTGTGGCTTCAAGGATAGTACCTTCGTAGGCGCATCACGTTCCATGAATTCGTGATGCGGTTACCGGTATAATCCTTCAGTTTGTATGCTCCTGGGGCGATTTTGTCATCCACAATGTAAGGCTCCTCCCAACCTGGGTCCAACTTGCAGCCCTCGGTTTTACGTAGAACGAGATCTCCCTTAGCGAAGCCTCTTGCCGTGATGGACTTGTTATAATTCTTGGCGTCGTCGACCTTATAATTAGCGGCCCGAATGGTGTCCATGACCCTGATTTTCTCGTGTAGCTGAAGTTCCATCTGCATTCTTTCTCCGTTCGTGATGCTATCAAGGTGCAGGATTGTATTGTTGGGGAAGAGATGTTCCACTAGGACGACTGCTTCTATTCCGTAAGCCAACGCGAAGGGAGTTTCACCCGTTGCTTTTTTGCTGGTCGTACGGTTGGCCCATAAGACTAGCGGGAGGACCTCTGCCCATTTCCCTCGTGCCCCATCTAATCGCTTCTTCAAATCGGTGACTATGCTCTTATTCGCGGCCTCTACCTGGCCATTACAATGAGGGTGTGCTACCGACGCGAACTTGAGGCGAATGCCGAGGTCATCTTACCACTGTACAAGCTTCGGAGTATTGAACTGTGGCCCCCTATCTGTGACTATCTCTTGTGGTAACCCGTATCGGCAAATAACATTATGTCAGAGGAACTTCTTGACGCTGGTGACGATTGTATTCGCGAGCGGTATGGCCTCAATCCATTTCATGAAGTAGTCTATCGCCACAATGATGAACTCCAACTGTCCTGGTGCCTTCGGCGAGAAAGGGCCCAATAAGTCCAAGCCCCACATTGCGAAAGGGCATGGACCAGCCATGATCTGCATTTCTACCCCCGGTTGATGGGATGCCGGAGCGTGACGCTGACATGCCTGACGTTCGCGTGCATATTTAAGGGCGTCCTTTCTCGTGGACAACTAGTAGTGCCCTTGACGTAAAGCTTTGTATACTAGTGCTCACCATCCGGCATGTGTTCCGCACAGGCCAGCATGCAGCTCGACAATCATCTTTCTATCATCTTCTATAGACAGACACCGTAACTTCGTGCTCATGAACCCCCTTTTGTACAATTCTCCCTGATTGATGTAGAAACGCGTGGCATGTACCTCTAATTTACGTCTCTCCCGAGGGTTTTCCGGGGCAATACCGTCAGCTAAATACTTCATGATTGGACTGCGCCAATTGTCTACAGCCATATCTATGGCCATTACTTCGAATAGTTGTCGTATGGCTCTCTTGTCACTTCTTCGCGTCCACACGGGCTTAGAATCTCTACTTTCTTCCTTCAGTCTTAACCTCGATGCCAACTTCGCGAGGTTGTCCGCTTCTTCGTTCTTATCGCGAGGGATGACTGTAAGCAAGAATTGTTTGAACAAAGAGCGGAGGTCCCGGCCCTTGCGAGATATTTTGGTAGGTTACCCGTCTTGGCTTTGTACACCCCCTGCATCTGCTGTACTATTACCTCAGAATCACAAAAACATTCTACGTTCTCTATCGAGTTAGCCAACACGATCTCCATCCCTGCTATCAACGCCTCATATTCTGCCTCGTTATTGGTGGCGACATAGTTTAGATTAATTGCGTGTTTGTGAATTATCCCTTCTGGTGAGATGAGAGCTACACCCGCTCCACAACCCTTTGCATTTGCGGCCCCATCTACGTATAACTGTCATACCTTCTCAACGGTATCACTAATTGCTTCACGAAAACTGGTCGATAATGAAATCGGCTAACGCTTGTGCTTTGATGGCCGGCCTTGGCCTGTCTCGATGTCAAACTCGGACAACTCAACCACCCATTTCGTGAGCCTCCCGGAAGTCGTTGGCCTGTGGAGGAGACTGTGTAAAGGAAGGTTAGTCAATACCTGGATGGTGTGCGCATGGAAGTATGGTATTTAATCTACGCGCCACAACTACTAACGCGAAGACGGCCTTCTCTACCGGGACATAGTGTTCTTCCGTGGTGAGTAGTGCTTTGCTCACAAAATAAACGGGTTTCTGAGATTCGCGAGTTAACAATGCGCTTACCGCCTTCTCACTCGCCGAGATATACAGTTGCAGGCTCTCTCCTGGGATGGGAGAAGATTGTGTGAGTAATTGGGTGAGGTGCTCTTTGAGCTTCACGAACGCCTCTGAATAGTCGCTTGTCCACTGAAATTTTTTCGATGGGTCTCAACACATCAAAAAACGGAAAATTCCCCTCAGCAAGTTTTGCGCAGAATCTTCCCAAGTAGTTCACAAATTCGATGAACCTTTGAACTTAAGTGATACTTCGTGGTGGCTCCATATCAAGAACTGATTTGAAACCCCATGAACTTCCCCTCCGTTACCCGAAGACACATTTCTCAGGATTCAGACTCATCTCGTACCTTCACAAAGTTTCGAATACTTCCGATAGATCGCGTACATGGTCTTCTTGTTTATTGATTTTAACGACGAAGTCGTCTACATATACCTCTATTGTCTTTCCCATCATTCCCTTGAAGATCTTATCAATGAGGCGCTGAAAAATAGCCCCCACGTTTTTCAGCCCAAACGGTGATAGGGCTAAACCTACCCAGAAGCGTATGGGATCAATTGTAGCTTTTCAAGTGTCGTTCCCACCAGGACCAAGTAGTATCTTTTGTAACTAAACTGGTAAACTAAGTCGTAATAAGAGAATTGGATGATTATGCTACAAAAATAAGAAAACACAACTTTTGGAAGGATATGTGAGTGAGAAATATCTAGGATCAAGGATCACCACAACAACTCCTTGGTAGATTACAAGATGCGTTTATCAAATAATAGCATGGACTTGTTTAACGGTAAGCAATCAAATATATCTACTAATTCCTTTCAGACAATAGTAGACGTATCTAAACTCCAACTAACAATCACTGTCGTGCAAAGTTAATCAAGCATAGACTAATAGACACTTAGAAACTAGAACTAGACCGGGTTAGCATCCACTTTCGTGCTCAACTAAGTCCAACCTAACCTAGGTTTCTATGATTACTTAAATCTCCACAAGAACAAACAAGTCTATTCGGGTTCAATTCAAGGTAATCCAACATAAACAATCTCCTTTCAGACTCATGCTATGTCTAATTGAAATCTATAGGTATCTCCTTTCAGACTCAACCTAATAGAATTCTAATCGATAATCTCAATCTCAATAAGAACCCTAGAATCAAATCAAACAAGAATCCATGCTTTCAAAGACAAACACAAGAAGATAATCTACCAATTCATTGTTGGGATCACTCCAATCCTAGAAATATGGATCTAGCTATGCATAACGGGAGAAACAATCAAAAACATCATAAGAATAGAGAAATTCATAGATCTAGATGAGAATAAGAGAATTACTTGATTCAATCTAGAACATAAAACTCCAATTCTTGAGAATTCTTCAATGATCTCCACAAATTGCAAAACTAGGTCTTTCAAAGTAACTAAAGAGAGATAGAGAGGGAGGTGGATAGATGATCTATAAACATGGTCTAAAACCCCTTTTTATAACTCTCCAAAGGTCATCTAAAAGTAACCCCCAAAGAAGTTCAAGAGTTCCAAGGCAAAACATAAGTTTTCGGAAGAGAAGTCCCGCTACTCGGCCCGGTACTCGGCCGGGTAGTGGGCCGAGTAAGCCTCTGAGAAGGAGGCCATGGGTGGATACTCGGCCTCATGCTCGGCCGAGTATCTACCCGAGTATCCCTCTGGGGTGGCTCACTCGAACACCGCTTTGTTGGCTTGCTCCCATCCTTCCTTGAGCCCTTCTTCCTTGGCTTCCCGCCTCGCTTATTCTTTGACACGAACACCATTACATGGATGCTTATGAACTCCAATAATAATGCCTCCAAATCATCTGTAATCATCAAACAAAGGAGTAGATACCGACTCTACGAAGAAAACTAAGAAAATAAGATAAAACAAGACTAGAAAGACACAAAACGACTCTACTAAGACGAAATAAACATGACCTAAACTAGAATAAAATGCATGATATCAAATTCCCCTAAGCTTGAACCTTGCTTGTCCCAAGCAAGCACAGGTCAATGAATCCAAGTAATATACAAAAGATGTATCTATCCAAGTGACATATGATCGACAATAACAATAGATCAAACAGAAAACAAATCCCTTCCTAGTATGCTTCTCAATCAATGACAAGAATATATAAGTTCCTCAACTCTAGACCTCACCGGAATAATATAACATGTCACTCACACTCATATATGTAGGTATGTGTTTCACTCAATGTTATATCTCAACTTTGAATGTTAACTACCATAAGCTTGCAACCAAATCTAGATCTCCACTGCTAGGTAGAATGCAAAACACAATCATGAGACATACAAGGGGTTGTAATGGGGCCAAGGTACTCTATAAGGCATGGATGAAATTTTTGACCATGTGGTGCAAAATCTAGGAGATATGAACTTCATATGAAAACAACACCAACTCAATTGATACTACAATAAGCATAAATACACAACCCAACCCAAGATCTATCAAATTGTTTATCTGTTGCTCCTTTTCTTCTCTTTCACTTATTTCCTCCTTTTTTGTCTTTCATCTCTTTTTTTGTATTTTCTTTCTTTCTTTGTAACGGAAAAGAATGGAGCAAATTGGATATAAACAACAAGATAACGCTCTATAATCAAACATCGTTAACCACCCCATCATCTACCGTTCCCCCAAGCTTGTCTCACAACCACACAAAGTAAATAGAAGTTCAATCCCCTAGATAGGTAGGATATAAATATAAGCTTGGATTACTTTTGTGGAGCTAACAAAGAAAGGCTATAAGGATCAAAGGGCTACAAGAGAAGGATATCAATTCAAGGGTAGTCAAGGATAATATGGGCTTTTATGTCTCAATCAAATGTGATGCACTTTTAATCCTATATGCAGTCTCAAAGAGATTTAGAAGCAAGTTCTAGAGATAACAAACAAAGAGAGTTCACTCATGAGAAATAAGAGGACTTTGCAGATGTAGTCCAAGAAAGGAAAACAAGCTCACTAGGACAATTATCTAGAGTTTCGGTTCTAATGTATCTTAATCAAAGTCCACATGCTCAGGTCAATGTCAAAAGTGTGATCAATTATATCATCATCATAATGAAATTGTAATATTAACAACTAAAGCATATTAAAAGGATTCACAGTCAATGCACCATTATAAGAATGCACAAAGGAACATGCAGGGGAAACGTGATAACCGACACAAAAGCAAAAAAGAAAGAAAATCAACAAAAAAGCGAAAAATGCAATTCTAAACAACCTACATGCAATTCAAAATAGAAAATAATCCCCTCCCCCAAGATTAAAACTAACATTGTCCCCAATGTATAATTAAAGAGCAAAAGGAAGAGAAGTACTCACACTGAACTACTCTTGTGAAGGTGGTCGAGGAGGAGGCCGACCTTTGAGAGAAACTCTGCCCATATTAGGTAGACAGAGAAGATGGCCACTATCCCCCGGATCAAGATCCTCCTTCAACCTCAAATTGGATGGAAGAGTCTTCAACTTCACTTTTGGTGCCTCTTGAGTCTCCTCCATGGGGGAGACGTCTTCACGAGATAGGGTCTCAAATACGGTCTCATGCACCTCATTACTAGATTCCAATTCTAAGAGCACATCAGCAAGTAGCTCTAGATTATCAACTTCGCTCACACTCTCAGTCAAGCAATACTCCAACGGATCATCAATCAAAATGGTCATCAAGGATTCTTGGGTTGCTTTTTCAATCATATCCAAGCTATAAACATCATCCTCAAAAGCAGGCTGCTTCACAACCTTAGGAAGGTTGAATTCCATTTTCTCTTCCCCAATATTGAAGGAGAGAACACCCAACTTCACATCAATAAGAGCACCCGCGGTAGCTAGGAAGGGTCATCCCACTATTATTGGAATAGGAGAATCAGCGGGAATATCTAGGACAATGAAATCAATCAGGATGTAGAACTTGCCGATCTGGATAGGAATGTCCTCCAAAATACCAACCGGGCGTGTTGTAGATCTATCGGCCATGAGTAAGGTCATCTTCACCGGTCTAGGCTCTCCTAAATCAAGCTTCTTGCATACGGATAGAGGAATGATGCTCACACTAGCACCCAAATCACATAAATCTGGTAGGTACTCCTTCCTATCACCATAGGAACACTAAAGCTGCCCGGATCTTCAAGCTTAGGGGGCAACTTGTTTTGGATGATAGCGCTACACTCTTGGTTCAAATAAATAGTGTGGTATTCATCAAGGTTCCTCTTGTTGGATAGGATCTCCTTCAAAAACTTCACATAGGTTGGCATTTGCTTGAGAGCTTTGGTGAAGGGAATGTTGATGCAAAGTTTCTTCAACACCTCCACAAATTTGCCAAATTGGTGTTCTAGCTGAGCTTGGGCTCTCCTTTGTGGGAAAGGAAGAGGAGGCTTGTATAATGGTGGTGGAACATACTTCGACTCTTCCTTCTCCTCTTTCTCTTGAACCTTAGCTTCCTCGGGATCATCAATATCAACACCTTTCTTCTTAAGATCTACCACTTTAGGATCTTCAAGTGGCCTTCCACTTCTCAAGGATACAACATTGATTTCCCCTCTTGGATTGGCCTCAGTTTGGCCCGGGAGTTGACCATGTGGCTTAGGATCATTCTTGGCATATTGAGCATGCAAGCTATCATGACTATCCAGTTTCTTGTTTATATTCTGTAGCTCCTTCATAATCAGTTGAAGCGTAGACTCATCAGATGGTTGAGAACTCTCTTGACTTTGTGGTGGATGGGGACGTTGTTGGAAACCGGGAGGTTGTTTAGATGCAACTTGATTTTCCCTCAAAGCTTGGTTTTCATTCCTCCAACCAGAGTTATAGGAATTTGAGTATTGATCATTCCTAGGACCCCGATTGAAGTTGCTCATGTAGTTAGCCTCCCCTTGTGTCTCACCTTGAGCTCTGAATTGTTGGCATGATGAAATAGTATGGTCTCTCTCTCCACAAAACTGACAAACCACATTAGACGTACCTCGAGAGGATGAAGCAACCCCATACTCTTTGGATTTTTGAACCGCCAAATTCAGCCTCTTGATCTCTTGTTGCAAATCATTAATTTGAGCTTGATGGTGCGTTTCAGCATTCACCTCATACATCCCGGCCGCTTTCTTAGGATGTGACCGAGCATCACTATAATAATGAGAATGTTGTGCGGTATCTTCGATCAAATTCCATGCTTCCTCAACATCCATTGACATTATTCTACCTCCAGCTGAAGCATCAATAATGAGTCTGGTAGAACTGTCAACTGCATTATAGAAGACGTGTAGCAAAGTCCACTTCTCTTGCCCGTGATGAGGGCACAACATCAACAATTCCTTGAACCTTTCCCAACCTTCATATAGAGACTCAGCATCTTTCATTTGGAAGGCTAGAATTTGATTTCTCATCTCGGCTGTCTTCTTAGGAGGAAAGTATTTGGTGAGAAATGCATTGGCTAACTCATCCTAAGTAGTAATAGAGCCAAGAGGTATAGCATTATACCAGGCCTTTGCTCTATCTCGTAGAGAGAATGAGAATGTGCGCAAGAAGAGTGCATCTTGACTCACTTCATGGATCTTCACCGTATCCATAAGCTCAGTGAAAGTGGCCAAATGTAGGTGCGGATTCTCAGACGGCAAACCCCCAAATTGATTTTGTTGAACCATGTTGATCAAAGAGGGTTTGAGCTCGAAGTTACGAGCGGTCACGGGAGGTCGAACCATACCTGAAACTTGCCCTTGGTGATTAGGTGTCACATAGTCACCTAAAGTTATACGTTGTTGATCTAGGGCATTAATCGGCTGATCTTGATTGCCATTCCCAACCATCTCTTGTTCAATGAGATCACGTTGTTGTATTCTTCTCAAGTAAAAAGCACGCTCAGGTTCAGGATCAAAGTCGGATTAGCGCTTAGAACTCGTCTCATGAGAAGGTAACAAACCTGAGATCAAATACAAGAGAAAAGGATCAAATAACACAAGAGACTTAGTCGAACCAGTTGTAGGATACAACTAATACTAGAAAATGTCCCCGGCAACGGCGCCAAAAAACTTGATAGGGCTAAACCTACCCACAAGCGTATGGGATCAATTGTAGCTTTTCAAGTGTCGTTCCCACCAGGACCAAGTAGTATCTTTTGTAACTAAACTGGTAAGCTAAGTCGTAATAAGAGAATTGGATGATTATGCTACAAAAATAAGAAAACACAACTTTTAGAAGGATATGTGAGTGAGAAATATCTAGGATCAAGGATCACCACAACAACTTCTTGGTAGATTACAAGATGTGTTTATCAAATAATAGCATGGACTTGTTTGACGGTATGCAATCAAATATATATACTAATTCCTTTCAGACAATAGTAGACGTATCTAAACTCCAACTAACAATCACTGTCGTGCAAAGTTAATCAAGCATAGACTAATAGACACTTAGAAACTAGAACTAGACCGGGTTAGCATCCACTTTCGTGCTCAACTAAGTCCAACCTAACCTAGGTTTCTATGATTACTTAAATCTCCACAAGAAAAAACAAGTCTATTCGGGTTCAATTCTAGGTAATCCAACATAAACAATCTCCTTTCAGACTCATGCTATGTCTAATTGAAATCTATAGGTATCTCCATTCAGACTCAACCTAATAGAATTCTAATTGATAATCTCAATCTCAATAAGAACCCTAGAATCAAATCAAACATGAATCCATGCTTTCAAAGACAAATACAAGAAGATAATCTACCAATTCATTGTTGGGATCACCCCAATCCTAGAAATATGGATCTAGCTATGCGTAATGGGAGAAACAATCAAAAACATCATAAGAATAGAGAAATTCGTAGATCTAGATGAGAATAAGAGAATTACTTGATTCAATCTAGAACATAAAACTCCAATTCTTGAGAATTCTTCAATAATCTCCACAAATTGCAAAACTAGGTCTTTCAAAGTAACTAAAGAGAGATAGAGAGGGAGGTGGATAGATGATCTCTAAACATGATCTAAAACCCCCTTTTATAAATCTCCAAAGGTCATCTAAAAGTAACCCCCAAAGAAGTCCAAGAGTTCCAAGGCAAAACATAAGTTTTCGGAAGAGAAGTCCCGCTACTCGGCCCGGTACTCGGCCGGGTAGTGGGCCGAGTAAGCCTCTGAGAAGGAGGCCATGGGTGGATACTCTCATACTCGGCTGAGTATCTACCCAAGTATCCCTCTGGGGTGGCTCAATCGAACACCGCTTTGTTGGCTTGCTCCCGTCCTTCCTTGAGCCCTTCTTCCTTGGGTTCCCGCCTCGCTTATTCTTTGACACGAACACCATTCCATGGGATGCTTATGAACTCCAATAATAATGCCTCCAAATCATCTGTAATCATCAAACAAAGGAGTAGATACCGACTCTACGAAGAAAACTAAGAAAATAAGATAAAACAAGACTAGAAAGACACAAACGACTCTACTAAGACGAAATAAACATGACCTAAACTAGACTAAAATGCATGCTATCAAACGGCATCACTTTATAACAAAAAGTTCCTTTTCGGTGATGAAAGATGTGTGTTCGGAATCCGCGGGGTTCATGGGTACTTGGTTATACCCCAAATATGCGTCAAGGAAACATAACGCTTCATGTCCAGCAGTAGAATCTACAAGCTGGTCGATTGCAGGCAATGGATAACTGTCTTTTGGGCAGACCTTTAAGTCTGTAAAATCTATGTACATGTGCCACTTCCTGGTATCCTTCTTGGGCACCATGACAACGTTCGCAAGCCATTTTGGATATTGAACGGGTTTCACAAATCCCGCCTTGAGGAGTTTCGCTAACTCCGTCCCCCAGCGCGGCCACATTCTTAGGGCCTGCTTACTTCCTTTTACGTTGTCGCTTTGGCGTTGATCGGGGAGAATGGCACAGGAATGGATCAGTACTTCGGGAGGAATTCCTTGAGATCGCGAGGTGTCCAGGCGAGACACCACCTGCGACCCGGATAACAGCTTCACGATATCTCTTGTTACCGACGGTTGCAACCCCCTACCAACAAACAACTTCTCAAGGTCAGATTCGAATGGGGAAATGGTGTCCTTCACGAGGGTGCTGGAATTTCGGATGGAGCATCCGAGGAAGCCGGTATTCGCGAATCCAACTCTACCTCCTCGTCACCAGGATGGCTTATAAATACTTGGCTAATGTGAACTGCTTTCTGCTTGCCCTTCTCTACTGAGTGATAGCAAGTCTGACTTTCTTCTTGGTTTCCGCGTGCAATACCCGTGCCACAGACTGTAGGGAACCTTACACAAGAATGGTTGATCGAGACGGTGCTTCAAACCTGGTTAGCGAATCGTGACCGATAATTGCGTTGTAGGATGAAGTCATGGGAATGACAAGGAAGTTAACTGAACATTGTCTTCTCGGACGCCCTGCATCTCCGAGAATCATCTCCAAGGTAATCACTCCTGACAAGATGTCTGATGCGTTGCCTGTATCGACCATAACTCTCTTCACAATCCAGCCGAGCTGTATGTGTATTACAAGTGGATTTGCACTTCACGTGGCCCACTCGTTCACATCTTTCTTGGCTGAACGTTATTTGATATGTTCTCGTTTCTCCGCTCTCACAAGCATGATGGGCCTTCCAGACGGAGGTGTGTTGTATTAGACACTCTCCGTCGTTCCGCTCCACTCGCGAGTCTAGGAATGTGCCTTCCCGAGATCGTCCCTACAAAACCATCAGGCTGAGGGAAATGCTGGCCAAGATCGTGATTGCTCTGATCGCTAAGTTGGGGCCTCGCCCCAGTTCGTTGTGTGGCCATTACCCTTCGATTTTCTATGTTTGTGTCTCGTATGAGGAACGACAATCTTAGGAATCATGATTTGTGGTGTTATGCCTCTCGCACCATACAGGTCTTAGCTCCATTGCCCATTTTCCCCGTTAGCTATTTCCCAGGGTGACATTGGCCATAAGGTTTTGTGCTTAGAACCTCCCCTGTTGATCCCTTGACTGCGTGTTGTTTACACGCGTGTCGTATTCTTTTTTCTTTGGACGACTCTGATCATGAGGCCTCTTCGGACCCCCAGACTTGGTTGCCTTTCTGGCTCTGTCTACGCGTGCCTTTTCCAGTTATCATCTCACCCTGAATCTGTCCATCAGGCCCCTTCCAACATCCCTGCATAGATGATTCCCTTTCTTCCTACTTCATTCTATCCTTGAATTTTGCCCATCACACAAACCGCGAAGAAACGCGTAGCATGCAGTGTCACTTTAAAATCGTTCGCTGGATATAACAATGGTTGTGGATCTCGCCACGTAATCTGCTAGGGACTCGTCTGGGCCTTTGTTGAATGCCTGCGGTGTGCTGCATAACAACTTTCTGCTTTCAAGAAGCACTAAAGTGTGAGAGGAATCTACTCTCGATATCCGCAGAGCTATTGATGATACCTTTGGGGAGGCCTAGGATCCAACTCAGTACGGCTCCGGATAGGGTGTTTGGGAAACCCTTGCACATCGTTGCATACACGGCGTTGCTCGCGAGCATGGCATATCGATATCGGCTAGCATGTTCCGTGGGGTCTTCTTTACCCGTATAATCCTTCACTTCTGGGTACTTGAAGTCACCGCGTACGGTTGCGCGCATTATATGTTCCGCGAAGATTGTAGACGCTTCGCTAGGTGGTCTAGGGGCATACATGGGGAAGTATGGACTATGAGGAAAAAGGACGGGTTATGAGGGAAAGGAGGGGGCCATTAGCATACATGGGTGTCCATGCGCGAGGCTCATAGAAAGGTTGCTCGTGTGGCGGCTGGGGCTTCGATGGAAATCGTGGCTGATCTAGACCACGCCTGTGCTCTGAGCTGTATGGTGTGTGGTCATAGTAATTGTACGTATGTGAATATGTGTCACGAGAGTAGTAATCGGAGGGGGTACCTCTGTCCATGCTTCTGCCACGGCGGGATCCGTCTGAGTAGTGGATATGATTCTCCATGTATTCCTTCCAGTCCGGAAACCTTCAAGGTCCTCTTGAGACACCCCGCGTAATTGGGGGCGCAGAGTGTGGTTGATTGTTCTCCGCGGACCTGTCACTGGGAAGGCCTTCTAATCTTACCATTGCGGAAAAAAAATCGTCTTAACTTCGTGAAAAAGTTCCCACATACGGCACCAGGGTTGGAGCCCTAAAAACTTTGTATAGTCAACACACTACACGAGGGCTTTAGATTGCTTAAGGACTATTGGGAATTGCTCTTCGTGAAGTCGATGTTGTTCTTCATGTGGATCAGGTCTTCGCGTCTTATTGGGCTTTGTGATGTTGTTTTGAGCTTCGTATACCTGCACATCAAACCCAAAGGGGGAGGTCTCTGGATTTGACTCTCCGACGCTCAAGTTATATTTCATTCGTGAAAGCAGGCTATACGAGTATATAATACTATAGTTTAGTGTGAGGCAGGGAGAGGGAAAAGGGACAAAAGGAAAAAACGTTCACGTAAGTATTTTGGTGATGTAATGAGGACAAATATATGTGTGAAGGGAAAGGGGAGAGCTCTCTAATCACTGCTAATTGTCAATTAAAACAATCATTAGCCGCTCTCACCTTTTAACCCCTATTTATAAGCCCGAACTTACATTGGGCCTCATCCCTTTTTCCTTGATGGGCCGAATTCACTATGTATCCGTTTGGGCCTTCTTTAGGGGGTCCAACAGTTGAAGGGGCTTGATCTTAGGAACCAAAAGTTCAAGTTTCTAAGAGCGGAATTCAAGTTACTAACAATGTGTTTGAATTACTTCGTGAAGCACAAGAAATAATAAACTCAAAACACTTTCACTATTGATTGAACCACAAGAGTTACAACCTAATCTGAATACATAGTTCTAGACTCGACACACGATCACTAATTAGGCTTGTATAGAGTCTCTTCACTCAATAGCTTAAGTTGCTTAACTTAATAGCTCTAAAACACTTGACGCTCTCAACTCTAAAACTCGAATTCAACAACACAAAATGACCTAGAACGTCACCTTTATATAGGTGATGAATAATATTTGTTTCCTAAACAGAATGATACGAATCAAGCTAAATAAAATGAATTAATAGCAATAAAATTGTAACAGTTTTCTTGTTTGAAGCAGCTTTCCTAAAATAGAAACTGAGAAAGATTCTAGCCTTGAATAAACGATCGGTCCCCTTCAGCTATAACCTTCGGTTCCATTCGCCTGTATATATAGAAGCTCTCTCGTCGGTCCCCTTGGAACGGTATAGTGGATATCGCTCTTCTCTGTGCGCTTGCTACTTCGGTTCCCTTAAGCACTATAAACGTTATGCTATATCTCATGATAATCATCTTCTATTCTCTTAAACGCTATCCAAGCTCCTTAGTTCCTATGCTATTTACACTTGATAAACCAGCTGCTTCCTTTTAAGCACGATCTAATTAAAGCTATATCATAAAATCAAGGTAGATATTAGAATAATAGGTTGTTTGCTTATTTCAAAACTGGAGATACGAAGGGGATAGGAAGTGAGTTGCCCTAGTTCCTATAACCCAACACAAGCGTTGACCGGCATTGACTATAGACCTTTGACCATTAACTCTTGACCGCATGATCAATCCTAGCCAATACATTCAAATAGTCATGATGTATTATTTTTTCTCATTGAATGGGTATACTCATGTTATCAGACCCTTATTCTATAATACAAAATTATTTTAGACCAAACCGTAACGAACTTGAAATATGAAAAATCACGGATCAAAGGATCAGATCAAAACTCATATGTCCAATTGGATCCAATCTATCGTTTGTATTTAGACCACTTTTTTTCGTCCCTGACTCTTTAACTATCAGAATACTAAGACAAATAAAAACAGAAAAAATTGTTGGTAATCACCCTTATATGGGTCATTCGGCACCGAACCACCCCTTATAGGATTATTGATTTTGAAACACCTCTTATATCTATATTCTTTTACCAAAGTCACACCCCTTCCTATCAAAAGATGAGCAAATATCATTTTACCCTTAAAAACCTCAAAATTTATAAAATTCACCATACTCTTTTACTATTCATCATCTTCAATTACTTTCTCCCTTTCTAATTTTGTTTCCAGTAACAAAGTTTAACCCATGCATTGTCAATTTTATAAATCAAAAAATTGAAAATCAGTCCAATTAATGATAACGTTATTACACTCAAAAAACCAGTGACCAAACATCCACCACAAACTTTGATCTCGATTCCGCTTCACCACAGTAACTCAACCCCGAAATTGACATCAATAATCTTATATTAACACTAGGTAATGGCCAGAAATGACAAAACCGGCCCCAATTTGGTTAATTCGAACCACCAAATTGCAGATCTAGTCCCGAAAAAATCAAAGAACAACCCCGTCAGAACGAACTCGTCTTCAACCTCCGTATTAAAGCCTGAATGTTGGCGGGCAAGCATCATGATTTGGGATCTAATCCTCCTATATAACCAGATCCCTAAGGCTCTTACACCCGATTCAACAAAGACAAAGCCAAGAAATCCGAACACGAAGCTGATTGCCTGATTTGAACAAAATCTTCAATTCTTCACCAAATCCAGCAATTGGTGTATCTATTTGCAAGTACAAAGCCTACATTGCACACTTTAGGGGTTGAATTTGGCAAGTCAAGTCATTTCTGTAGTTAATTGAATGCCAATTAACCGAAATCAAGAACCCTGATTTCTCCCCCCAATTTGATTCTCCAAATTCAGTCGAAACTAGTAAGAGTAGATAAATTGATACATAAAGGACTCCTAAACTGATTGAATAAAGATGATAGATTCTACACTCCGTGACGATATGAGACTCTTTCTTTGAAAAAAAAGAATTCAGATCTGTGGTTATTTTTCTAACACAAAAACTTCATGCGAGAGTACTGGCTCACAACCAGGCACTCAATTCTTCATAGGATCGATGAATTCGGCCAGCCAAGGCAAGCTCTTCGTGCTCCTAATTCGTCAACGATTATAGGTTGTGTAGAGTTGATTGTAGGACGAAGGTTGGTAAGTCGTGCGACAAGGGTCTGGCGTTGCCATCAATAGGGGGTTCTTGTTGTCGTTGTCCCGGTT
The DNA here is from genome assembly GCF_046119375.1 of Phyllobates terribilis. NCBI lineage: Eukaryota > Metazoa > Chordata > Amphibia > Anura > Dendrobatidae > Phyllobates > Phyllobates terribilis. The sequence goes on from NW_027368110.1 coordinate 47,819, forward strand.
TTAAGTCTGATTTCTATCCTTCTATTTGTCATTCATTTGTTTGCCTCCGCCATCCATTGTTCTAATTGATTGTATTTTATTGTTTAGTAGATTCGTTGCTTGGATCTCAATCGAAGCAGTAATCCCCCGTATCACTTACCACCATCCGAAAAACCCTTAATAAGTAACTATTCAAGTAATGCAGCAAAATATAAAACTAGGAATGATAGATCTAGCGACAAAGATACGCGTTCAAAAGGTAATCAAACAAAGGCGACAAATTTAAGCAAGTCAACAACAAAAATGTCGGTACTATAGCTACAAGAATGAGATGCAACTAATAATGGGGCAATTATTGTGTTTCGAACTCAAGATTAATCAATTGCAAATCAGTTTAGATGTACCTTGATTGTCGAGTAACAAGGAGCGTAAGATGTTAAGTGATTAGGATGTCGAGTCTAAGGTATTGGGTAAAGATAGACAACTGATTTGGATGGGGAATGCAGGGCTTGATCATATGCATTGCTGCGGGTAAGGACAAGATCAAGGAAGGGCACAACTGAACTGGGAAGGGGGTGCATTGATGGAGGTTTATTGTGCTGAACAAGGGGTGCAGTATGGGCGAGACCTGAGCGCAAGTGGCCTGAGCGGGTCTGAGTGTGGACTGGGCGCGGCCTAGGCATGGCCTGGGCTGGAGATGGCAGTCCAAAATTAGAAGACTTGATTTCCTTTCTTTGTAGCTTGGTGGATAAGTAAATCCAATTTCATAAATTAAAATAGTTAATCTCCAACCAAAATCAGATTTATGAAAAGATAATATTTAATTTGGACGCTCCTAACAATAAAAACCTTATTTTTGTGCAAAATCTCAACCAATTCTCCAAGTGCTTTCTTTATTATAATTATTTTGATTCTTTATTATCTTTTATCTCTTTTTTTGACAATTTATTTTTCCTATAAGATTGGTTGAAGATTAGTTACAATAAAAGAATAAAATATTGAAAATAATGATCTAGAATAACCAGACTTGATTTTCTTCTTTTTCTTTAATAATATTGACACTAGAAAATCTTGAACTTTCCTTTTTGAACTTGATTCTTCAAACAACTTTCCTTATTTTGGTGTGGAATCTTTTTACTTCTTGGCTCTGGAGGTTTTTGGATGAAATTTTGTGGCTTTGGTTTATGGCATTCTGACGAATAGTCACTTCAACTACCTAGTAAGAATGAGTCTTTCAACAAACAAGTTAGTCTTCTGATAGGCGCAATCCTGATAGTGCCAAAGGCAGATTTAAGGTGACTTTAGAGGCGTTTTGTAAGCACTTAGTCGTTAAATGAAGCATATGAGACATCGGGACAAAAGGCGACAAAGTGTAAGACAAAGACGCTTAAGAATGAAGTGCTGAGGATTTAAGCTGAGTTCAAATAGATAGTTCTCCCTACTCCGAGGTCCGATTGAGGTGATTCAAATATGAGGTGTTAGATCTTTAAGTCTACTACGTTCCCTCCAAATTTGAGCTCAATCAGAGTTGTGAGTTCAAAGTTATGGCCATTTTACTGAGCTGTCACAGGGGACAACAGAGACCAAACCCGCAGGCGCGGTTTTGAGACCGCGGTCGCGGCTCCGGAGTAATTCTTTGACCGGAAAGTCTTTGTAACACCTCATCTTAAAGGCTTTGAAGGAGTTTTGATGTTACCATTTGAGAGGGGAATTTATATAGATTTTCTAGGGTTTTGACCATATATTTCTATATATTCTCTCATACTCTCTCTAGGTAGATATCTAATCTCTCATTTTTGTAATCCAAGAAAAGCTCTCTTTTTGTATTTGTTTTTTCTCAAAGATCTATGGAGAACTAAGTCAATTTGTGTTCATCTTGAAGTTCTAGCTCTTGAATTTGGTCATTGTGGTGAGGTTCTTATCTCTTTTGATTCTATCTTGTTTATGGAATGTTCTTTGATCTCTTGTGCTTATATTTTTAATGGATTGATGTTGATTCATCTAGGTTGCAAACTAGGTTGATTTGATATTATTCCTATTGCTAGGTTTAGACAATCTATTTGAAGAATCTAAACCTTTTGTAGCAAACTCTTTCTTCATGCCTCGACTTACCCACTATACATAGTGGTAGTCTAGTTGAGTATTACTTTGACAGGGGCACAACGACACTGGCCCTCGTCATCTTCACCAATAAATCAATCAACATAGACTCAAATAAAGATTACAATCGACAATTAGAAACATGACGATTCAACTAAAAATTCAACTCAAACCCCGAAAAGTAAGAGAAAATATGCAAAGGTTGAATCTTTGGATTGTCAAAGGTGATTCTAAAACCAACTAAGCTCTGATACCAATTGATACGGGATTAGACGCTTCGATTGAGATCTAAGCAACGAATCTACCAAACAATAAAAGACAATCAATTAGAAAAATGGATGGCGGAGGCGAAACAGATGAATGGCGAATAGAAGGATAGAAATCATACCAAAACCTGGGAACAACGACAACAAGAACCCCCAATTGAATGGGAACGCTAGACCCTTGTCACACGACTTACTAACCTTCGTCATCTATAACTCCACACAACCTAGAATCTTTAACGAACTAGGAGCACAAAGAGCTTGCCTTGGCTGGCCGAATTCACCAATCCTATGAAGAATTGACACAGACGACACAATTAGTGTCTGATTGTGAATTGATACTCTCGCATGGAGTTTTTGTGTTTCACAAATAACCACACATCTGAATTCCTTTTTTTCAAAGAAAGAGTCTCATATCGTCACGAACAGTAGAATCATATCATCTTCATTACAATTGCTTTAGGAATCCTTTCCGTATCATAAGGTTGTGTCATTGTCGAGGGTAAACACCGTGAAATATTGATATTGTTCGATGTTTAGTTCTCTTGATCATGATAGGGTCCAACTGACGGGAGATACGAGAACCTTTTCGCATAGACAATAGATATCAGCCCCCACACTATACAGCACCACTGCCAAGAAAGAGGGAAACCAAGCACAATAACAATTGGTCGACACAAAATAAAGATGGAGTTATTGATGGAAGCACTAACCCAACAAAGTACCTTAATTGGGAGAGGAGAGTGAGAGGTTATGGAGTCATCACAACTTTTCCAATTATGAGAAGATACAAATAGTTGTTATTTCATGTAGAGGGTACGAAGAGTATTGGTGGATTCTGTTGTGAGGATCGAGCCAGAAGATGGATCGAACCAATGTTCATGTGAGATTATATGAAGTATTTGATAAGAGCCAAATTCCTTCTCCGACATCAAGAAAATAAGGTTACTACAACTCCAAGTGTTACACAAGCCAACCCTCCATCCCCACTACGATACAACCAGAAATCATACAATCCATGAAGGACGAGTTGGTCACCATGTAGGCAACTCTGCAAGCCCTAATTGCCAAAGAAGCCATCCGGAGCTCCCTAAAAGTGTAGTTGCTACCACCTGATTCGAGTCTACATGTGGACTCACCTAGCAATGAGGCGATACAAAGATGCTCCAACCCCGATCTTAGAAGACAGTCCCCCACCCATTGATCCAAGATGTCCTCTTCTTTAGCGATCAAAGACAATCTAGTTGAAGCGGTCCAAGGACGTCCTCCCTCCACCAACCAATGAGAAGCTTTCTAACCCTTCTTCTCTTTGCTTACTACTTTACTTGCACATGATTATGGCATGGAGAATGATGGTTGGCTAGTTGATAATCTGAAGGTGTACCAACCAAGGAAAAGTAAGAGATTCCATTTGTTCCCTCGGTAGAGGGGTCCCGCTGTTGCCCATACATATGTTCATGGTGTATGAGATTAAGAGTGAAGAGCGACCACATCCGGTCCGTGCTAGACATTATCCTCGAGCTCAAGTTCACAAGATTCGAGGACGAATCTTTATAAAGAAGGAGGGAATGATACAGAAAGGATTCCTAAAGCGATTGTAATGAAGATGATACGAATCTACACTCCGTGACGTATGAGACTCTTTCTTTGAAAAAAGGAATTTAGATGTGTGGTTATTTGTCAAACACAAAAACTCCTCGCGAGAGTACCGATTCGCAACCAGACACTAGTTGTGTCGTCTGTGTCAATTCTTTATAGGATTGGTGAATTCGGCCAGCCAGAAAAGCTCTTCGTGCTCCTAGTTTCGTCAACAATTCTAGGTTATGTGGCAGTTATAGAGGACGAAGGTTGGTAAGTCGTGCGATAAGGGTATGACATCTCATTCAATTGGGGGTTCTTGTTGTCGTTCTTCCGATGTTGGTATGATTTCTATCCTTCTATTCCTATTCATCTTTTTTGCTTTGCCATCAATTGTTCTAATATGATTTGTTTTTATTTTTTAGTACATTCACTGCCTAGATCTCAATCAAAGCGACTCTAATCCGCCTTATCATAAATGCTCAAAAAAGAAGTTAGGAGTAGATAAGGGCATGGTATAAA
>NW_027368111.1:0-52256 GCF_046119375.1 Phyllobates terribilis
TGTGGAGATATTACTGTTTGTGCATTTACAATATTCATTGATTTTTGCCATTGAAAAACGTCCAGAAATGTTTGAAGCTACTGACTGAATGAAAGGAGCTGGCATCTCACTCTCTTTGAATCTTCTTTATCATGCTAGGACTAACAGGAAAAAGCTAAAAATTTCAGAATTGCACCGTGCAATGTGGAGATATTACTGTTTGTGCATTTACAATATTCATTGAATTTTGCCATTGAAAAACATGTTTTTCATATACCAGAAATGTTTGAAGCTACTGACTGAATGAAAGGAGCTGGCATCTCACTCTCTTTGAATCTTCTTTATCATGCTAGGATTAGCAGGAAAAAGCTAAAAATTTCAGAATTGCACCTTGCAATGTGGAGATATTACTGTTTGTGCATTTACAATATTCATTGATTTTTGCCATTGAAAAACATGTTTTTCATATACCAGAAATGTTTGAAGCTACTGACTGAATGAAAGGAGCTGGCATCTCACTCTCTTTGAATCTTCTTTATCATGCTAGGATTAGCAGGAAAAAGCAAAAAATTTCAGAATTGCACCGTGCAATGTGGAGATATTACTGTTTGTGCATTTACAATATTCATTGATTTTTGCCATTGAAAAACATGTTTTTCATATACCAGAAATGTTTGAAGCTACTGACTGAATGAAAGGAGCTGGCATCTCACTCTCTTTGAATCTTCTTTATCATGCTAGGATTAGCAGGAAAAAGCAAAAAATTTCAGAATTGCACCTTGCAATGTGGAGATATTACTGTTTGTGCATTTACAATATTCATTGATTTTTGCCATTGAAAAACATGTTTTTCATATACCAGAAATGTTTGAAGCTACTGACTGAATGAAAGGAGCTGGCATCTCACTCTCTTTGAATCTTCTTTATCATGCTAGGATTAACAGGAAAAAGCTAAAAATTTCAGAATTGCACCTTGCAATGTGGAGATATTACTGTTTGTGCATTTACAATATTCATTGATTTTTGCCATTGAAAAACGTCCATAAATGTTTGAAGCTACTGACTGAATGAAAGGAGCTGGCATCTCACTCTCTTTGAATCTTCTTTATCATGCTAGGATTAGCAGGAAAAAGCAAAAAATTTCAGAATTGCACCTTGCAATGTGGAGATATTACTGTTTGTGCATTTACAATATTCATTGATTTTTGCCATTGAAAAACATGTTTTTCATATACCAGAAATGTTTGAAGCTACTGACTGAATGAAAGGAGCTGGCATCTCACTCTCTTTGAATCTTCTTTATCATGCTAGGATTAACAGGAAAAAGCTAAAAATTTCAGAATTGCACCTTGCAATGTGGAGATATTACTGTTTGTGCATTTACAATATTCATTGATTTTTGCCATTGAAAAACGTCCAGAAATGTTTGAAGCTACTGACTGAATGAAAGGAGCTGGCATCTCACTCTCTTTGAATCTTCTTTATCATGCTAGGATTAGCAGGAAAAAGCAAAAAATTTCAGAATTGCACCTTGCAATGTGGAGATATTACTGTTTGTGCATTTACAATATTCATTGATTTTTGCCATTGAAAAACATGTTTTTCATATACCAGAAATGTTTGAAGCTACTGACTGAATGAAAGGAGCTGGCATCTCACTCTCTTTGAATCTTCTTTATCATGCTAGGATTAACAGGAAAAAGCTAAAAATTTCAGAATTGCACCTTGCAATGTGGAGATATTACTGTTTGTGCATTTACAATATTCATTGATTTTTGCCATTGAAAAACGTCCAGAAATGTTTGAAGCTACTGACTGAATGAAAGGAGCTGGCATCTCACTCTCTTTGAATCTTCTTTATCATGCTAGGATTAGCAGGAAAAAGCAAAAAATTTCAGAATTGCACCTTGCAATGTGGAGATATTACTGTTTGTGCATTTACAATATTCATTGATTTTTGCCATTGAAAAACGTTTTTCATATACCAGAAATGTTTGAAGCTACTGACTGAATGAAAGGAGCTGGCATCTCACTCTCTTTGAATCTTCTTTATCATGCTAGGATTAACAGGAAAAAGCTAAAAATTTCAGAATTGCACCGTGCAATGTGGAGATATTACTGTTTGTGCATTTACAATATTCATTGATTTTTGCCATTGAAAAACATGTTTTTCATATACCAGAAATGTTTGAAGCTACTGACTGAATGAAAGGAGCTGGCATCTCACTCTCTTTGAATCTTCTTTATCATGCTAGGATTAGCAGGAAAAAGCAAAAAATTTCAGAATTGCACCTTGCAATGTGGAGATATTACTGTTTGTGTATTTACAATATTCATTGATTTTTGCCATTGAAAAACATGTTTTTCATATACCAGAAATGTTTGAAGCTACTGACTGAATGAAAGGAGCTGGCATCTCACTCTCTTTGAATCTTCTTTATCATGCTAGGATTAACAGGAAAAAGCTAAAAATTTCAGAATTGCACCTTGCAATGTGGAGATATTACTGTTTGTGCATTTACAATATTCATTGATTTTTGCCATTGAAAAACATGTTTTTCATATACCAGAAATGTTTGAAGCTACTGACTGAATGAAAGGAGCTGGCATCTCACTCTCTTTGAATCTTCTTTATCATGCTAGGATTAGCAGGAAAAAGCAAAAAATTTCAGAATTGCACCTTGCAATGTGGAGATATTACTGTTTGTGCATTTACAATATTCTTTGATTTTTGCCATTGTGAAAAAACGTCCAGAAATGTTTGAAGCTACTGACTGAATGAAAGGAGCTGGCATCTCACTCTCTTTGAATCTTCTTTATCATGCTAGGATTAGCAGGAAAAAGCAAAAAATTTCAGAATTGCACCGTGCAATGTGGAGATATTACTGTTTGTGCATTTACAATATTCATTGATTTTTGCCATTGAAAAACATGTTTTTCATATACCAGAAATGTTTGAAGCTACTGACTGAATGAAAGGAGCTGGCATCTCACTCTCTTTGAATCTTCTTTATCATGCTAGGATTAACAGGAAAAAGCAAAAAATTTCAGAATTGCACCGTGCAATGTGGAGATATTACTGTTTGTGCATTTACAATATTCATTGATTTTTGCCATTGAAAAACATGTTTTTCATATACCAGAAATGTTTGAAGCTACTGACTGAATGAAAGGAGCTGGCATCTCACTCTCTTTGAATCTTCTTTATCATGCTAGGATTAGCAGGAAAAAGCTAAAAATTTCAGAATTGCACCTTGCAATGTGGAGATATTACTGTTTGTGCATTTACAATATTCATTGATTTTTGCCATTGAAAAACATGTTTTTCATATACCAGAAATGTTTGAAGCTACTGACTGAATGAAAGGAGCTGGCATCTCACTCTCTTTGAATCTTCTTTATCATGCTAGGATTAGCAGGAAAAAGCAAAAAATTTCAGAATTGCACCTTGCAATGTGGAGATATTACTGTTTGTGCATTTACAATATTCATTGATTTTTGCCATTGAAAAACGTCCAGAAATGTTTGAAGCTACTGACTGAATGAAAGGAGCTGGCATCTCATTCTCTTTGAATCTTCTTTATCATGCTAGGATTAACAGGAAAAAGCTAAAAATTTCAGAATTGCACCTTGCAATGTGGAGATATTACTGTTTGTGCATTTACAATATTCATTGATTTTTGCCATTGAAAAACATGTTTTTCATATACCAGAAATGTTTGAAGCTACTGACTGAATGAAAGGAGCTGGCATCTCACTCTCTTTGAATCTTCTTTATCATGCTAGGATTAGCAGGAAAAAGCAAAAAATTTCAGAATTGCACCTTGCAATGTGGAGATATTACTGTTTGTGCATTTACAATATTCATTGATTTTTGCCATTGAAAAACATGTTTTTCATATACCAGAAATGTTTGAAGCTACTGACTGAATGAAAGGAGCTGGCATCTCACTCTCTTTGAATCTTCTTTATCATGCTAGGATTAACAGGAAAAAGCTAAAAATTTCAGAATTGCACCGTGCAATGTGGAGATATTACTGTTTGTGCATTTACAATATTCATTGATTTTTGCCATTGAAAAACATGTTTTTCATATACCAGAAATGTTTGAAGCTACTGACTGAATGAAAGGAGCTGGCATCTCACTCTCTTTGAATCTTCTTTATCATGCTAGGATTAGCAGGAAAAAGCAAAAAATTTCAGAATTGCACCTTGCAATGTGGAGATATTACTGTTTGTGCATTTACAATATTCATTGATTTTTGCCATTGAAAAACATGTTTTTCATATACCAGAAATGTTTGAAGCTACTGACTGAATGAAAGGAGCTGGCATCTCACTCTCTTTGAATCTTCTTTATCATGCTAGGATTAGCAGGAAAAAGCAAAAAATTTCAGAATTGCACCTTGCAATGTGGAGATATTACTGTTTGTGCATTTACAATATTCATTGATTTTTGCCATTGAAAAACGTCCAGAAATGTTTGAAGCTACTGACTGAATGAAAGGAGCTGGCATCTCACTCTCTTTGAATCTTCTTTATCATGCTAGGATTAGCAGGAAAAAGCAAAAAATTTCAGAATTGCACCGTGCAATGTGGAGATATTACTGTTTGTGCATTTACAATATTCATTGATTTTTGCCATTGAAAAACATGTTTTTCATATACCAGAAATGTTTGAAGCTACTGACTGAATGAAAGGAGCTGGCATCTCACTCTCTTTGAATCTTCTTTATCATGCTAGGATTAACAGGAAAAAGCTAAAAATTTCAGAATTGCACCTTGCAATGTGGAGATATTACTGTTTGTGCATTTACAATATTCATTGATTTTTGCCATTGAAAAACGTCCAGAAATGTTTGAAGCTACTGACTGAATGAAAGGAGCTGGCATCTCACTCTCTTTGAATCTTCTTTATCATGCTAGGATTAGCAGGAAAAAGCAAAAAATTTCAGAATTGCACCTTGCAATGTGGAGATATTACTGTTTGTGCATTTACAATATTCATTGATTTTTGCCATTGAAAAACATGTTTTTCATATACCAGAAATGTTTGAAGCTACTGACTGAATGAAAGGAGCTGGCATCTCACTCTCTTTGAATCTTCTTTATCATGCTAGGATTAACAGGAAAAAGCTAAAAATTTCAGAATTGCACCTTGCAATGTGGAGATATTACTGTTTGTGCATTTACAATATTCATTGATTTTTGCCATTGAAAAACGTCCAGAAATGTTTGAAGCTACTGACTGAATGAAAGGAGCTGGCATCTCACTCTCTTTGAATCTTCTTTATCATGCTAGGATTAGCAGGAATAAGCAAAAAATTTCAGAATTGCACCTTGCAATGTGGAGATATTACTGTTTGTGCATTTACAATATTCATTGATTTTTGCCATTGAAAAACATGTTTTTCATATACCAGAAATGTTTGAAGCTACTGACTGAATGAAAGGAGCTGGCATCTCACTCTCTTTGAATCTTCTTTATCATGCTAGGATTAACAGGAAAAAGCTAAAAATTTCAGAATTGCACCGTGCAATGTGGAGATATTACTGTTTGTGCATTTACAATATTCATTGATTTTTGCCATTGAAAAACGTCCAGAAATGTTTGAAGCTACTGACTGAATGAAAGGAGCTGGCATCTCACTCTCTTTGAATCTTCTTTATCATGCTAGGATTAGCAGGAAAAAGCAAAAAATTTCAGAATTGCACCGTGCAATGTGGAGATATTACTGTTTGTGCATTTACAATATTCATTGATTTTTGCCATTGAAAAACATGTTTTTCATATACCAGAAATGTTTGAAGCTACTGACTGAATGAAAGGAGCTGGCATCTCACTCTCTTTGAATCTTCTTTATCATGCTAGGATTAACAGGAAAAAGCTAAAAATTTCAGAATTGCACCGTGCAATGTGGAGATATTACTGTTTGTGCATTTACAATATTCATTGATTTTTGCCATTGAAAAACATGTTTTTCATATACCAGAAATGTTTGAAGCTACTGACTGAATGAAAGGAGCTGGCATCTCACTCTCTTTGAATCTTCTTTATCATGCTAGGATTAACAGGAAAAAGCTAAAAATTTCAGAATTGCACCTTGCAATGTGGAGATATTACTGTTTGTGCATTTACAATATTCATTGATTTTTGCCATTGAAAAACGTCCAGAAATGTTTGAAGCTACTGACTGAATGAAAGGAGCTGGCATCTCACTCTCTTTGAATCTTCTTTATCATGCTAGGATTAGCAGGAAAAAGCAAAAAATTTCAGAATTGCACCGTGCAATGTGGAGATATTACTGTTTGTGCATTTACAATATTCATTGATTTTTGCCATTGAAAAACATGTTTTTCATATACCAGAAATGTTTGAAGCTACTGACTGAATGAAAGGAGCTGGCATCTCACTCTCTTTGAATCTTCTTTATCATGCTAGGATTAACAGGAAAAAGCTAAAAATTTCAGAATTGCACCTTGCAATGTGGAGATATTACTGTTTGTGCATTTACAATATTCATTGATTTTTGCCATTGAAAAACGTCCAGAAATGTTTGAAGCTACTGACTGAATGAAAGGAGCTGGCATCTCACTCTCTTTGAATCTTCTTTATCATGCTAGGATTAGCAGGAAAAAGCAAAAAATTTCAGAATTGCACCTTGCAATGTGGAGATATTACTGTTTGTGCATTTACAATATTCATTGATTTTTGCCATTGAAAAACATGTTTTTCATATACCAGAAATGTTTGAAGCTACTGACTGAATGAAAGGAGCTGGCATCTCACTCTCTTTGAATCTTCTTTATCATGCTAGGATTAACAGGAAAAAGCTAAAAATTTCAGAATTGCACCGTGCAATGTGGAGATATTACTGTTTGTGCATTTACAATATTCATTGATTTTTGCCATTGAAAAACGTCCAGAAATGTTTGAAGCTACTGACTGAATGAAAGGAGCTGGCATCTCACTCTCTTTGAATCTTCTTTATCATGCTAGGATTAGCAGGAAAAAGCAAAAAATTTCAGAATTGCACCGTGCAATGTGGAGATATTACTGTTTGTGCATTTACAATATTCATTGATTTTTGCCATTGAAAAACATGTTTTTCATATACCAGAAATGTTTGAAGCTACTGACTGAATGAAAGGAACTGGCATCTCACTCTCTTTGAATCTTCTTTATCATGCTAGGATTAACAGGAAAAAGCTAAAAATTTCAGAATTGCACCGTGCAATGTGGAGATATTACTGTTTGTGCATTTACAATATTCATTGATTTTTGCCATTGAAAAACATGTTTTTCATATACCAGAAATGTTTGAAGCTACTGACTGAATGAAAGGAGCTGGCATCTCAATCTCTTTGAATCTTCTTTATCATGCTAGGATTAACAGGAAAAAGCTAAAAATTTCAGAATTGCACCTTGCAATGTGGAGATATTACTGTTTGTGCATTTACAATATTCATTGATTTTGCCATTGAAAAACGTCCAGAAATGTTTGAAGCTACTGACTGAATGAAAGGAGCTGGCATCTCACTCTCTTTGAATCTTCTTTATCATGCTAGGATTAGCAGGAAAAAGCAAAAAATTTCAGAATTGCACCGTGCAATGTGGAGATATTACTGTTTGTGCATTTACAATATTCATTGATTTTTGCCATTGAAAAACATGTTTTTCATATACCAGAAATGTTTGAAGCTACTGACTGAATGAAAGGAGCTGGCATCTCACTCTCTTTGAATCTTCTTTATCATGCTAGGATTAACAGGAAAAAGCTAAAAATTTCAGAATTGCACCGTGCAATGTGGAGATATTACTGTTTGTGCATTTACAATATTCATTGATTTTTGCCATTGAAAAACATGTTTTTCATATACCAGAAATGTTTGAAGCTACTGACTGAATGAAAGGAGCTGGCATCTCACTCTCTTTGAATCTTCTTTATCATGCTAGGATTAACAGGAAAAAGCTAAAAATTTCAGAATTGCACCGTGCAATGTGGAGATATTACTGTTTGTGCATTTACAATATTCATTGATTTTTGCCATTGAAAAACATGTTTTTCATATACCAGAAATGTTTGAAGCTACTGACTGAATGAAAGGAGCTGGCATCTCACTCTCTTTGAATCTTCTTTATCATGCTAGGATTAGCAGGAAAAAGCTAAAAATTTCAGAATTGCACCGTGCAATGTGGAGATATTACTGTTTGTGCATTTACAATATTCATTGATTTTTGCCATTGAAAAACATGTTTTTCATATACCAGAAATGTTTGAAGCTACTGACTGAATGAAAGGAGCTGGCATCTCACTCTCTTTGAATCTTCTTTATCATGCTAGGATTAGCAGGAAAAAGCAAAAAATTTCAGAATTGCACCGTGCAATGTGGAGATATTACTGTTTGTGCATTTACAATATTCATTGATTTTTGCCATTGAAAAACATGTTTTTCATATACCAGAAATGTTTGAAGCTACTGACTGAATGAAAGGAGCTGGCATCTCACTCTCTTTGAATCTTCTTTATCATGCTAGGATTAACAGGAAAAAGCTAAAAATTTCAGAATTGCACCTTGCAATGTGGAGATATTACTGTTTGTGCATTTACAATATTCATTGATTTTTGCCATTGAAAAACGTCCAGAAATGTTTGAAGCTTACTGACTGAATGAAAGGAGCTGGCATCTCACTCTCTTTGAATCTTCTTTATCATGCTAGGATTAGCAGGAAAAAGCAAAAAATTCAGAATTGCACCTTGCAATGTGGAGATATTACTGTTTGTGCATTTACAATATTCATTGATTTTTGCCATTGAAAAACATGTTTTTCATATACCAGAAATGTTTGAAGCTACTGACTGAATGAAAGGAGCTGGCATCTCACTCTCTTTGAATCTTCTTTATCATGCTAGGATTAACAGGAAAAAGCTAAAAATTTCAGAATTGCACCGTGCAATGTGGAGATATTACTGTTTGTGCATTTACAATATTCATTGATTTTTGCCATTGAAAAACGTCCAGAAATGTTTGAAGCTACTGACTGAATGAAAGGAGCTGGCATCTCACTCTCTTTGAATCTTCTTTATCATGCTAGGATTAGCAGGAAAAAGCAAAAAATTTCAGAATTGCACCTTGCAATGTGGAGATATTACTGTTTGTGCATTTACAATATTCATTGATTTTTGCCATTGAAAAACATGTTTTTCATATACCAGAAATGTTTGAAGCTACTGACTAAATGAAAGGAGCTGGCATCTCACTCTCTTTGAATCTTCTTTATCATGCTAGGATTAACAGGAAAAAGCTAAAAATTTCAGAATTGCACCTTGCAATGTGGAGATATTACTGTTTGTGCATTTACAATATTCATTGATTTTTGCCATTGAAAAACGTCCAGAAATGTTTGAAGCTACTGACTGAATGAAAGGAGCTGGCATCTCACTCTCTTTGAATCTTCTTTATCATGCTAGGATTAGCAGGAAAAAGCAAAAAATTTCAGAATTGCACCTTGCAATGTGGAGATATTACTGTTTGTGCATTTACAATATTCATTGATTTTTGCCATTGAAAAACATGTTTTTCATATACCAGAAATGTTTGAAGCTACTGACTGAATGAAAGGAGCTGGCATCTCACTCTCTTTGAATCTTCTTTATCATGCTAGGATTAACAGGAAAAAGCTAAAAATTTCAGAATTGCACCGTGCAATGTGGAGATATTACTGTTTGTGCATTTACAATATTCATTGATTTTTGCCATTGAAAAACATGTTTTTCATATACCAGAAATGTTTGAAGCTACTGACTGAATGAAAGGAGCTGGCATCTCACTCTCTTTGAATCTTCTTTATCATGCTAGGATTAGCAGGAAAAAGCAAAAAATTTCAGAATTGCACCTTGCAATGTGGAGATATTACTGTTTGTGCATTTACAATATTCATTGATTTTTGCCATTGAAAAACATGTTTTTCATATACCAGAAATGTTTGAAGCTACTGACTGAATGAAAGGAGCTGGCATCTCACTCTCTTTGAATCTTCTTTATCATGCTAGGATTAACAGGAAAAAGCTAAAAATTTCAGAATTGCACCTTGCAATGTGGAGATATTACTGTTTGTGCATTTACAATATTCATTGATTTTTGCCATTGAAAAACATGTTTTTCATATACCAGAAATGTTTGAAGCTACTGACTGAATGAAAGGAGCTGGCATCTCACTCTCTTTGAATCTTCTTTATCATGCTAGCATTAGCAGGAAAAAGCAAAAAATTTCAGAATTGCACCTTGCAATGTGGAGATATTACTGTTTGTGCATTTACAATATTCATTGATTTTTGCCATTGAAAAACGTCCAGAAATGTTTGAAGCTACTGACTGAATGAAAGGAGCTGGCATCTCACTCTCTTTGAATCTTCTTTATCATGCTAGGATTAGCAGGAAAAAGCAAAAAATTTCAGAATTGCACCGTGCAATGTGGAGATATTACTGTTTGTGCATTTACAATATTCATTGATTTTTGCCATTGAAAAACATGTTTTTCATATACCAGAAATGTTTGAAGCTACTGACTGAATGAAAGGAGCTGGCATCTCACTCTCTTTGAATCTTCTTTATCATGCTAGGATTAACAGGAAAAAGCAAAAAATTTCAGAATTGCACCGTGCAATGTGGAGATATTACTGTTTGTGCATTTACAATATTCATTGATTTTTGCCATTGAAAAACATGTTTTTCATATACCAGAAATGTTTGAAGCTACTGACTGAATGAAAGGAGCTGGCATCTCACTCTCTTTGAATCTTCTTTATCATGCTAGGATTAGCAGGAAAAAGCTAAAAATTTCAGAATTGCACCTTGCAATGTGGAGATATTACTGTTTGTGCATTTACAATATTCATTGATTTTTGCCATTGAAAAACATGTTTTTCATATACCAGAAATGTTTGAAGCTACTGACTGAATGAAAGGAGCTGGCATCTCACTCTCTTTGAATCTTCTTTATCATGCTAGGATTAGCAGGAAAAAGCAAAAAATTTCAGAATTGCACCTTGCAATGTGGAGATATTACTGTTTGTGCATTTACAATATTCATTGATTTTTGCCATTGAAAAACGTCCAGAAATGTTTGAAGCTACTGACTGAATGAAAGGAGCTGGCATCTCACTCTCTTTGAATCTTCTTTATCATGCTAGGATTAACAGGAAAAAGCTAAAAATTTCAGAATTGCACCTTGCAATGTGGAGATATTACTGTTTGTGCATTTACAATATTCATTGATTTTTGCCATTGAAAAACATGTTTTTCATATACCAGAAATGTTTGAAGCTACTGACTGAATGAAAGGAGCTGGCATCTCACTCTCTTTGAATCTTCTTTATCATGCTAGGATTAGCAGGAAAAAGCAAAAAATTTCAGAATTGCACCTTGCAATGTGGAGATATTACTGTTTGTGCATTTACAATATTCATTGATTTTTGCCATTGAAAAACATGTTTTTCATATACCAGAAATGTTTGAAGCTACTGACTGAATGAAAGGAGCTGGCATCTCACTCTCTTTGAATCTTCTTTATCATGCTAGGATTAACAGGAAAAAGCTAAAAATTTCAGAATTGCACCGTGCAATGTGGAGATATTACTGTTTGTGCATTTACAATATTCATTGATTTTTGCCATTGAAAAACATGTTTTTCATATACCAGAAATGTTTGAAGCTACTGACTGAATGAAAGGAGCTGGCATCTCACTCTCTTTGAATCTTCTTTATCATGCTAGGATTAGCAGGAAAAAGCAAAAAATTTCAGAATTGCACCTTGCAATGTGGAGATATTACTGTTTGTGCATTTACAATATTCATTGATTTTTGCCATTGAAAAACATGTTTTTCATATACCAGAAATGTTTGAAGCTACTGACTGAATGAAAGGAGCTGGCATCTCACTCTCTTTGAATCTTCTTTATCATGCTAGGATTAGCAGGAAAAAGCAAAAAATTTCAGAATTGCACCTTGCAATGTGGAGATATTACTGTTTGTGCATTTACAATATTCATTGATTTTTGCCATTGAAAAACGTCCAGAAATGTTTGAAGCTACTGACTGAATGAAAGGAGCTGGCATCTCACTCTCTTTGAATCTTCTTTATCATGCTAGGATTAGCAGGAAAAAGCAAAAAATTTCAGAATTGCACCGTGCAATGTGGAGATATTACTGTTTGTGCATTTACAATATTCATTGATTTTTGCCATTGAAAAACATGTTTTTCATATACCAGAAATGTTTGAAGCTACTGACTGAATGAAAGGAGCTGGCATCTCACTCTCTTTGAATCTTCTTTATCATGCTAGGATTAACAGGAAAAAGCTAAAAATTTCAGAATTGCACCTTGCAATGTGGAGATATTACTGTTTGTGCATTTACAATATTCATTGATTTTTGCCATTGAAAAACGTCCAGAAATGTTTGAAGCTACTGACTGAATGAAAGGAGCTGGCATCTCACTCTCTTTGAATCTTCTTTATCATGCTAGGATTAGCAGGAAAAAGCAAAAAATTTCAGAATTGCACCTTGCAATGTGGAGATATTACTGTTTGTGCATTTACAATATTCATTGATTTTTGCCATTGAAAAACATGTTTTTCATATACCAGAAATGTTTGAAGCTACTGACTGAATGAAAGGAGCTGGCATCTCACTCTCTTTGAATCTTCTTTATCATGCTAGGATTAACAGGAAAAAGCTAAAAATTTCAGAATTGCACCTTGCAATGTGGAGATATTACTGTTTGTGCATTTACAATATTCATTGATTTTTGCCATTGAAAAACGTCCAGAAATGTTTGAAGCTACTGACTGAATGAAAGGAGCTGGCATCTCACTCTCTTTGAATCTTCTTTATCATGCTAGGATTAGCAGGAAAAAGCAAAAAATTTCAGAATTGCACCTTGCAATGTGGAGATATTACTGTTTGTGCATTTACAATATTCATTGATTTTTGCCATTGAAAAACATGTTTTTCATATACCAGAAATGTTTGAAGCTACTGACTGAATGAAAGGAGCTGGCATCTCACTCTCTTTGAATCTTCTTTATCATGCTAGGATTAACAGGAAAAAGCTAAAAATTTCAGAATTGCACCGTGCAATGTGGAGATATTACTGTTTGTGCATTTACAATATTCATTGATTTTTGCCATTGAAAAACGTCCAGAAATGTTTGAAGCTACTGACTGAATGAAAGGAGCTGGCATCTCACTCTCTTTGAATCTTCTTTATCATGCTAGGATTAGCAGGAAAAAGCAAAAAATTTCAGAATTGCACCGTGCAATGTGGAGATATTACTGTTTGTGCATTTACAATATTCATTGATTTTTGCCATTGAAAAACATGTTTTTCATATACCAGAAATGTTTGAAGCTACTGACTGAATGAAAGGAGCTGGCATCTCACTCTCTTTGAATCTTCTTTATCATGCTAGGATTAACAGGAAAAAGCTAAAAATTTCAGAATTGCACCGTGCAATGTGGAGATATTACTGTTTGTGCATTTACAATATTCATTGATTTTTGCCATTGAAAAACATGTTTTTCATATACCAGAAATGTTTGAAGCTACTGACTGAATGAAAGGAGCTGGCATCTCACTCTCTTTGAATCTTCTTTATCATGCTAGGATTAGCAGGAAAAAGCAAAAAATTTCAGAATTGCACCGTGCAATGTGGAGATATTACTGTTTGTGCATTTACAATATTCATTGATTTTTGCCATTGAAAAACGTCCAGAAATGTTTGAAGCTACTGACTGAATGAAAGGAGCTGGCATCTCACTCTCTTTGAATCTTCTTTATCATGCTAGGATTAACAGGAAAAAGCTAAAAATTTCAGAATTGCACCGTGCAATGTGGAGATATTACTGTTTGTGCATTTACAATATTCATTGATTTTTGCCATTGAAAAACATGTTTTTCATATACCAGAAATGTTTGAAGCTACTGACTGAATGAAAGGAGCTGGCATCTCACTCTCTTTGAATCTTCTTTATCATGCTAGGATTAGCAGGAAAAAGCTAAAAATTTCAGAATTGCACCTTGCAATGTGGAGATATTACTGTTTGTGCATTTACAATATTCATTGATTTTTGCCATTGAAAAACATGTTTTTCATATACCAGAAATGTTTGAAGCTACTGACTGAATGAAAGGAGCTGGCATCTCACTCTCTTTGAATCTTCTTTATCATGCTAGGATTAGCAGGAAAAAGCAAAAAATTTCAGAATTGCACCTTGCAATGTGGAGATATTACTGTTTGTGCATTTACAATATTCATTGATTTTTGCCATTGAAAAACGTCCAGAAATGTTTGAAGCTACTGACTGAATGAAAGGAGCTGGCATCTCACTCTCTTTGAATCTTCTTTATCATGCTAGGATTAACAGGAAAAAGCAAAAAATTTCAGAATTGCACCGTGCAATGTGGAGATATTACTGTTTGTGCATTTACAATATTCATTGATTTTTGCCATTGAAAAACATGTTTTTCATATACCAGAAATGTTTGAAGCTACTGACTGAATGAAAGGAGCTGGCATCTCACTCTCTTTGAATCTTCTTTATCATGCTAGGATTAACAGGAAAAAGCTAAAAATTTCAGAATTGCACCTTGCAATGTGGAGATATTACTGTTTGTGCATTTACAATATTCATTGATTTTTGCCATTGAAAAACGTCCAGAAATGTTTGAAGCTACTGACTGAATGAAAGGAGCTGGCATCTCACTCTCTTTGAATCTTCTTTATCATGCTAGGATTAGCAGGAAAAAGCAAAAAATTTCAGAATTGCACCTTGCAATGTGGAGATATTACTGTTTGTGCATTTACAATATTCATTGATTTTTGCCATTGAAAAACATGTTTTTCATATACCAGAAATGTTTGAAGCTACTGACTGAATGAAAGGAGCTGGCATCTCACTCTCTTTGAATCTTCTTTATCATGCTAGGATTAACAGGAAAAAGCTAAAAATTTCAGAATTGCACCTTGCAATGTGGAGATATTACTGTTTGTGCATTTACAATATTCATTGATTTTTGCCATTGAAAAACGTCCAGAAATGTTTGAAGCTACTGACTGAATGAAAGGAGCTGGCATCTCACTCTCTTTGAATCTTCTTTATCATGCTAGGATTAGCAGGAAAAAGCAAAAAATTTCAGAATTGCACCTTGCAATGTGGAGATATTACTGTTTGTGCATTTACAATATTCATTGATTTTTGCCATTGAAAAACATGTTTTTCATATACCAGAAATGTTTGAAGCTACTGACTGAATGAAAGGAGCTGGCATCTCACTCTCTTTGAATCTTCTTTATCATGCTAGGATTAACAGGAAAAAGCTAAAAATTTCAGAATTGCACCGTGCAATGTGGAGATATTACTGTTTGTGCATTTACAATATTCATTGATTTTTGCCATTGAAAAACGTCCAGAAATGTTTGAAGCTACTGACTGAATGAAAGGAGCTGGCATCTCACTCTCTTTGAATCTTCTTTATCATGCTAGGATTAGCAGGAAAAAGCAAAAAATTTCAGAATTGCACCGTGCAATGTGGAGATATTACTGTTTGTGCATTTACAATATTCATTGATTTTTGCCATTGAAAAACATGTTTTTCATATACCAGAAATGTTTGAAGCTACTGACTGAATGAAAGGAGCTGGCATCTCACTCTCTTTGAATCTTCTTTATCATGCTAGGATTAACAGGAAAAAGCTAAAAATTTCAGAATTGCACCGTGCAATGTGGAGATATTACTGTTTGTGCATTTACAATATTCATTGATTTTTGCCATTGAAAAACATGTTTTTCATATACCAGAAATGTTTGAAGCTACTGACTGAATGAAAGGAGCTGGCATCTCACTCTCTTTGAATCTTCTTTATCATGCTAGGATTAGCAGGAAAAAGCAAAAAATTTCAGAATTGCACCGTGCAATGTGGAGATATTACTGTTTGTGCATTTACAATATTCATTGATTTTTGCCATTGAAAAACGTCCAGAAATGTTTGAAGCTACTGACTGAATGAAAGGAGCTGGCATCTCACTCTCTTTGAATCTTCTTTATCATGCTAGGATTAACAGGAAAAAGCTAAAAATTTCAGAATTGCACCGTGCAATGTGGAGATATTACTGTTTGTGCATTTACAATATTCATTGATTTTTGCCATTGAAAAACATGTTTTTCATATACCAGAAATGTTTGAAGCTACTGACTGAATGAAAGGAGCTGGCATCTCACTCTCTTTGAATCTTCTTTATCATGCTAGGATTAGCAGGAAAAAGCTAAAAATTTCAGAATTGCACCTTGCAATGTGGAGATATTACTGTTTGTGCATTTACAATATTCATTGATTTTTGCCATTGAAAAACATGTTTTTCATATACCAGAAATGTTTGAAGCTACTGACTGAATGAAAGGAGCTGGCATCTCACTCTCTTTGAATCTTCTTTATCATGCTAGGATTAGCAGGAAAAAGCAAAAAATTTCAGAATTGCACCTTGCAATGTGGAGATATTACTGTTTGTGCATTTACAATATTCATTGATTTTTGCCATTGAAAAACGTCCAGAAATGTTTGAAGCTACTGACTGAATGAAAGGAGCTGGCATCTCACTCTCTTTGAATCTTCTTTATCATGCTAGGATTAACAGGAAAAAGCAAAAAATTTCAGAATTGCACCGTGCAATGTGGAGATATTACGGTTTGTGCATTTACAATATTCATTGATTTTTGCCATTGAAAAACATGTTTTTCATATACCAGAAATGTTTGAAGCTACTGACTGAATGAAAGGAGCTGGCATCTCACTCTCTTTGAATCTTCTTTATCATGCTAGGATTAACAGGAAAAAGCTAAAAATTTCAGAATTGCACCTTGCAATGTGGAGATATTACTGTTTGTGCATTTACAATATTCATTGATTTTTGCCATTGAAAAACATGTTTTTCATATACCAGAAATGTTTGAAGCTACTGACTGAATGAAAGGAGCTGGCATCTCACTCTCTTTGAATCTTCTTTATCATGCTAGGATTAACAGGAAAAAGCAAAAAATTTCAGAATTGCACCGTGCAATGTGGAGATATTACTGTTTGTGCATTTACAATATTCATTGATTTTTGCCATTGAAAAACATGTTTTTCATATACCAGAAATGTTTGAAGCTACTGACTGAATGAAAGGAGCTGGCATCTCACTCTCTTTGAATCTTCTTTATCATGCTAGGATTAACAGGAAAAAGCTAAAAATTTCAGAATTGCACCGTGCAATGTGGAGATATTACTGTTTGTGCATTTACAATATTCATTGATTTTTGCCATTGAAAAACATGTTTTTCATATACCAGAAATGTTTGAAGCTACTGACTGAATGAAAGGAGCTGGCATCTCACTCTCTTTGAATCTTCTTTATCATGCTAGGATTAGCAGGAAAAAGCTAAAAATTTCAGAATTGCACCGTGCAATGTGGAGATATTACTGTTTGTGCATTTACAATATTCATTGATTTTTGCCATTGAAAAACATGTTTTTCATATACCAGAAATGTTTGAAGCTACTGACTGAATGAAAGGAGCTGGCATCTCACTCTCTTTGAATCTTCTTTATCATGCTAGGATTAACAGGAAAAAGCTAAAAATTTCAGAATTGCACCTTGCAATGTGGAGATATTACTGTTTGTGCATTTACAATATTCATTGATTTTTGCCATTGAAAAACATGTTTTTCATATACCAGAAATGTTTGAAGCTACTGACTGAATGAAAGGAGCTGGCATCTCACTCTCTTTGAATCTTCTTTATCATGCTAGGATTAACAGGAAAAAGCTAAAAATTTCAGAATTGCACCGTGCAATGTGGAGATATTACTGTTTGTGCATTTACAATATTCATTGATTTTTGCCATTGAAAAACATGTTTTTCATATACCAGAAATGTTTGAAGCTACTGACTGAATGAAAGGAGCTGGCATCTCACTCTCTTTGAATCTTCTTTATCATGCTAGGATTAACAGGAAAAAGCTAAAAATGTCAGAATTGCACCGTGCAATGTGGAGATATTACTGTTTGTGCATTTACAATATTCATTGATTTTTGCCATTGAAAAACATGTTTTTCATATACCAGAAATGTTTGAAGCTACTGACTGAATGAAAGGAGCTGGCATCTCACTCTCTTTGAATCTTCTTTATCATGCTAGGATTAGCAGGAAAAAGCTAAAAATTTCAGAATTGCACCGTGCAATGTGGAGATATTACTGTTTGTGCATTTACAATATTCATTGATTTTTGCCATTGAAAAACATGTTTTTCATATACCAGAAATGTTTGAAGCTACTGACTGAATGAAAGGAGCTGGCATCTCACTCTCTTTGAATCTTCTTTATCATGCTAGGATTAGCAGGAAAAAGCAAAAAATTTCAGAATTGCACCGTGCAATGTTGAGATATTACTGTTTGTGCATTTACAATATTCATTGATTTTTGCCATTGAAAAACGTCCAGAAATGTTTGAAGCTACTGACTGAATGAAAGGAGCTGGCATCTCACTCTCTTTGAATCTTCTTTATCATGCTAGGATTAACAGGAAAAAGCTAAAAATTTCAGAATTGCACCTTGCAATGTGGAGATATTACTGTTTGTGCATTTACAATATTCATTGATTTTTGCCATTGAAAAACGTCCAGAAATGTTTGAAGCTACTGACTGAATGAAAGGAGCTGGCATCTCACTCTCTTTGAATCTTCTTTATCATGCTAGGATTAACAGGAAAAAGCTAAAAATTTCAGAATTGCACCGTGCAATGTGGAGATATTACTGTTTGTGCATTTACAATATTCATTGATTTTTGCCATTGAAAAACATGTTTTTCATATACCAGAAATGTTTGAAGCTACTGACTGAATGAAAGGAGCTGGCATCTCACTCTCTTTGAATCTTCTTTATCATGCTAGGATTAACAGGAAAAAGCTAAAAATTTCAGAATTGCACCTTGCAATGTGGAGATATTACTGTTTGTGCATTTACAATATTCATTGATTTTTGCCATTGAAAAACGTCCAGAAATGTTTGAAGCTACTGACTGAATGAAAGGAGCTGGCATCTCACTCTCTTTGAATCTTCTTTATCATGCTAGGATTAACAGGAAAAAGCTAAAAATTTCAGAATTGCACCTTGCAATGTGGAGATATTACTGTTTGTGCATTTACAATATTCATTGATTTTTGCCATTGAAAAACATGTTTTTCATATACCAGAAATGTTTGAAGCTACTGACTGAATGAAAGGAGCTGGCATCTCACTCTCTTTGAATCTTCTTTATCATGCTAGGATTAACAGGAAAAAGCTAAAAATTTCAGAATTGCACCTTGCAATGTGGAGATATTACTGTTTGTGCATTTACAATATTCATTGATTTTTGCCATTGAAAAACATGTTTTTCATATACCAGAAATGTTTGAAGCTACTGACTGAATGAAAGGAGCTGGCATCTCACTCTCTTTGAATCTTCTTTATCATGCTAGGATTAACAGGAAAAAGCTAAAAATTTCAGAATTGCACCGTGCAATGTGGAGATATTACTGTTTGTGCATTTACAATATTCATTGATTTTTGCCATTGAAAAACATGTTTTTCATATACCAGAAATGTTTGAAGCTACTGACTGAATGAAAGGAGCTGGCATCTCACTCTCTTTGAATCTTCTTTATCATGCTAGGATTAGCAGGAAAAAGCAAAAAATTTCAGAATTGCACCTTGCAATGTGGAGATATTACTGTTTGTGCATTTACAATATTCATTGATTTTTGCCATTGAAAAACATGTTTTTCATATACCAGAAATGTTTGAAGCTACTGACTGAATGAAAGGAGCTGGCATCTCACTCTCTTTGAATCTTCTTTATCATGCTAGGATTAACAGGAAAAAGCTAAAAATTTCAGAATTGCACCGTGCAATGTGGAGATATTACTGTTTGTGCATTTACAATATTCATTGATTTTTGCCATTGAAAAACATGTTTTTCATATACCAGAAATGTTTGAAGCTACTGACTGAATGAAAGGAGCTGGCATCTCACTCTCTTTGAATCTTCTTTATCATGCTAGGATTAGCAGGAAAAAGCAAAAAATTTCAGAATTGCACCTTGCAATGTGGAGATATTACTGTTTGTGCATTTACAATACTCATTGATTTTTGCCATTGAAAAACATGTTTTTCATATACCAGAAATGTTTGAAGCTACTGACTGAATGAAAGGAGCTGGCATCTCACTCTCTTTGAATCTTCTTTATCATGCTAGGATTAACAGGAAAAAGCTAAAAATTTCAGAATTGCACCGTGCAATGTGGAGATATTACTGTTTGTGCATTTACAATATTCATTGATTTTTGCCATTGAAAAACGTCCAGAAATGTTTGAAGCTACTGACTGAATGAAAGGAGCTGGCATCTCACTCTCTTTGAATCTTCTTTATCATGCTAGGATTAGCAGGAAAAAGCAAAAAATTTCAGAATTGCACCTTGCAATGTGGAGATATTACTGTTTGTGCATTTACAATATTCATTGATTTTTGCCATTGAAAAACATGTTTTTCATATACCAGAAATGTTTGAAGCTACTGACTGAATGAAAGGAGCTGGCATCTCACTCTCTTTGAATCTTCTTTATCATGCTAGGATTAGCAGGAAAAAGCAAAAAATTTCAGAATTGCACCTTGCAATGTGGAGATATTACTGTTTGTGCATTTACAATATTCATTGATTTTTGCCATTGAAAAACATGTTTTTCATATACCAGAAATGTTTGAAGCTACTGACTGAATGAAAGGAGCTGGCATCTCACTCTCTTTGAATCTTCTTTATCATGCTAGGATTAGCAGGAAAAAGCAAAAAATTTCAGAATTGCACCTTGCAATGTGGAGATATTACTGTTTGTGCATTTACAATATTCATTGATTTTTGCCATTGAAAAACGTCCAGAAATGTTTGAAGCTACTGACTGAATGAAAGGAGCTGGCATCTCACTCTCTTTGAATCTTCTTTATCATGCTAGGATTAGCAGGAAAAAGCAAAAAATTTCAGAATTGCACCTTGCAATGTGGAGATATTACTGTTTGTGCATTTACAATATTCATTGATTTTTGCCATTGAAAAACATGTTTTTCATATACCAGAAATGTTTGAAGCTACTGACTGAATGAAAGGAGCTGGCATCTCACTCTCTTTGAATCTTCTTTATCATGCTAGGATTAGCAGGAAAAAGCAAAAAATTTCAGAATTGCACCGTGCAATGTGGAGATATTACTGTTTGTGCATTTACAATATTCATTGATTTTTGCCATTGAAAAACGTCCAGAAATGTTTGAAGCTACTGACTGAATGAAAGGAGCTGGCATCTCACTCTCTTTGAATCTTCTTTATCATGCTAGGATTAACAGGAAAAAGCTAAAAATTTCAGAATTGCACCGTGCAATGTGGAGATATTACTGTTTGTGCATTTACAATATTCATTGATTTTTGCCATTGAAAAACGTCCAGAAATGTTTGAAGCTACTGACTGAATGAAAGGAGCTGGCATCTCACTCTCTTTGAATCTTCTTTATCATGCTAGGATTAACAGGAAAAAGCTAAAAATTTCAGAATTGCACCTTGCAATGTGGAGATATTACTGTTTGTGCATTTACAATATTCATTGATTTTTGCCATTGAAAAACATGTTTTTCATATACCAGAAATGTTTGAAGCTACTGACTGAATGAAAGGAGCTGGCATCTCACTCTCTTTGAATCTTCTTTATCATGCTAGGATTAGCAGGAAAAAGCAAAAAATTTCAGAATTGCACCGTGCAATGTGGAGATATTACTGTTTGTGCATTTACAATATTCATTGATTTTTGCCATTGAAAAACGTCCAGAAATGTTTGAAGCTACTGACTGAATGAAAGGAGCTGGCATCTCACTCTCTTTGAATCTTCTTTATCATGCTAGGATTAGCAGGAAAAAGCAAAAAATTTCAGAATTGCACCGTGCAATGTGGAGATATTACTGTTTGTGCATTTACAATATTCATTGATTTTTGCCATTGAAAAACATGTTTTTCATATACCAGAAATGTTTGAAGCTACTGACTGAATGAAAGGAGCTGGCATCTCACTCTCTTTGAATCTTCTTTATCATGCTAGGATTAACAGGAAAAAGCTAAAAATTTCAGAATTGCACTGTGCAATGTGGAGATATTACTGTTTGTGCATTTACAATATTCATTGATTTTTGCCATTGAAAAACATGTTTTTCATATACCAGAAATGTTTGAAGCTACTGACTGAATGAAAGGAGCTGGCATCTCACTCTCTTTGAATCTTCTTTATCATGCTAGGATTAACAGGAAAAAGCTAAAAATTTCAGAATTGCACCTTGCAATGTGGAGATATTACTGTTTGTGCATTTACAATATTCATTGATTTTTGCCATTGAAAAACGTCCAGAAATGTTTGAAGCTACTGACTGAATGAAAGGAGCTGGCATCTCACTCTCTTTGAATCTTCTTTATCATGCTAGGATTAACAGGAAAAAGCTAAAAATTTCAGAATTGCACCGTGCAATGTGGAGATATTACTGTTTGTGCATTTACAATATTCATTGATTTTTGCCATTGAAAAACATGTTTTTCATATACCAGAAATGTTTGAAGCTACTGACTGAATGAAATGAGCTGGCATCTCACTCTCTTTGAATCTTCTTTATCATGCTAGGATTAACAGGAAAAAGCTAAAAATTTCAGAATTGCACCTTGCAATGTGGAGATATTACTGTTTGTGCATTTACAATATTCATTGATTTTTGCCATTGAAAAACATGTTTTTCATATACCAGAAATGTTTGAAGCTACTGACTGAATGAAAGGAGCTGGCATCTCACTCTCTTTGAATCTTCTTTATCATGCTAGGATTAACAGGAAAAAGCAAAAAATTTCAGAATTGCACCTTGCAATGTGGAGATATTACTGTTTGTGCATTTACAATATTCATTGATTTTTGCCATTGAAAAACATGTTTTTCATATACCAGAAATGTTTGAAGCTACTGACTGAATGAAAGGAGCTGGCATCTCACTCTCTTTGAATCTTCTTTATCATGCTAGGATTAACAGGAAAAAGCTAAAAATTTCAGAATTGCACCTTGCAATGTGGAGATATTACTGTTTGTGCATTTACAATATTCATTGATTTTTGCCATTGAAAAACGTCCAGAAATGTTTGAAGCTACTGACTGAATGAAAGGAGCTGGCATCTCACTCTCTTTGAATCTTCTTTATCATGCTAGGATTAACAGGAAAAAGCTAAAAATTTCAGAATTGCACCGTGCAATGTGGAGATATTACTGTTTGTGCATTTACAATATTCATTGATTTTTGCCATTGAAAAACATGTTTTTCATATACCAGAAATGTTTGAAGCTACTGACTGAATGAAAGGAGCTGGCATCTCACTCTCTTTGAATCTTCTTTATCATGCTAGGATTAACAGGAAAAAGCTAAAAATTTCAGAATTGCACCTTGCAATGTGGAGATATTACTGTTTGTGCATTTACAATATTCATTGATTTTTGCCATTGAAAAACATGTTTTTCATATACCAGAAATGTTTGAAGCTACTGACTGAATGAAAGGAGCTGGCATCTCACTCTCTTTGAATCTTCTTTATCATGCTAGGATTAACAGGAAAAAGCTAAAAATTTCAGAATTGCACCTTGCAATGTGGAGATATTACTGTTTGTGCATTTACAATATTCATTGATTTTTGCCATTGAAAAACATGTTTTTCATATACCAGAAATGTTTGAAGCTACTGACTGAATGAAAGGAGCTGGCATCTCACTCTCTTTGAATCTTCTTTATCATGCTAGGATTAGCAGGAAAAAGCAAAAAATTTCAGAATTGCACCGTGCAATGTGGAGATATTACTGTTTGTGCATTTACAATATTCATTGATTTTTGCCATTGAAAAACGTCCAGAAATGTTTGAAGCTACTGACTGAATGAAAGGAGCTGGCATCTCACTCTCTTTGAATCTTCTTTATCATGCTAGGATTAGCAGGAAAAAGCAAAAAATTTCAGAATTGCACCGTGCAATGTGGAGATATTACTGTTTGTGCATTTACAATATTCATTGATTTTTGCCATTGAAAAACATGTTTTTCATATACCAGAAATGTTTGAAGCTACTGACTGAATGAAAGGAGCTGGCATCTCACTCTCTTTGAATCTTCTTTATCATGCTAGGATTAACAGGAAAAAGCTAAAAATTTCAGAATTGCACCTTGCAATGTGGAGATATTACTGTTTGTGCATTTACAATATTCATTGATTTTTGCCATTGAAAAACATGTTTTTCATATACCAGAAATGTTTGAAGCTACTGACTGAATGAAAGGAGCTGGCATCTCACTCTCTTTGAATCTTCTTTATCATGCTAGGATTAGCAGGAAAAAGCAAAAAATTTCAGAATTGCACCGTGCAATGTGGAGATATTACTGTTTGTGCATTTACAATATTCATTGATTTTTGCCATTGAAAAACATGTTTTTCATATACCAGAAATGTTTGAAGCTACTGACTGAATGAAAGGAGCTGGCATCTCACTCTCTTTGAATCTTCTTTATCATGCTAGGATTAACAGGAAAAAGCTAAAAATTTCAGAATTGCACCTTGCAATGTGGAGATATTACTGTTTGTGCATTTACAATATTCACTGATTTTTGCCATTGAAAAACATGTTTTTCATATACCAGAAATGTTTGAAGCTACTGACTGAATGAAAGGAGCTGGCATCTCACTCTCTTTGAATCTTCTTTATCATGCTAGGATTAACAGGAAAAAGCAAAAAATTTCAGAATTGCACCTTGCAATGTGGAGATATTACTGTTTGTGCATTTACAATATTCATTGATTTTTGCCATTGAAAAACATGTTTTTCATATACCAGAAATGTTTGAAGCTACTGACTGAATGAAAGGAGCTGGCATCTCACTCTCTTTGAATCTTCTTTATCATGCTAGGATTAACAGGAAAAAGCTAAAAATTTCAGAATTGCACCGTGCAATGTGGAGATATTACTGTTTGTGCATTTACAATATTCATTGATTTTTGCCATTGAAAAACGTCCAGAAATGTTTGAAGCTACTGACTGAATGAAAGGAGCTGGCATCTCACTCTCTTTGAATCTTCTTTATCATGCTAGGATTAACAGGAAAAAGCTAAAAATTTCAGAATTGCACCTTGCAATGTGGAGATATTACTGTTTGTGCATTTACAATATTCATTGATTTTTGCCATTGAAAAACGTCCAGAAATGTTTGAAGCTACTGACTGAATGAAAGGAGCTGGCATCTCACTCTCTTTGAATCTTCTTTATCATGCTAGGATTAGCAGGAAAAAGCAAAAAATTTCAGAATTGCACCGTGCAATGTGGAGATATTACTGTTTGTGCATTTACAATATTCATTGATTTTTGCCATTGAAAAACATGTTTTTCATATACCAGAAATGTTTGAAGCTACTGACTGAATGAAAGGAGCTGGCATCTCACTCTCTTTGAATCTTCTTTATCATGCTAGGATTAGCAGGAAAAAGCTAAAAATTTCAGAATTGCACCGTGCAATGTGGAGATATTACTGTTTGTGCATTTACAATATTCATTGATTTTTGCCATTGAAAAACATGTTTTTCATATACCAGAAATGTTTGAAGCTACTGACTGAATGAAAGGAGCTGGCATCTCACTCTCTTTGAATCTTCTTTATCATGCTAGGATTAACAGGAAAAAGCTAAAAATTTCAGAATTGCACCTTGCAATGTGGAGATATTACTGTTTGTGCATTTACAATATTCATTGATTTTTGCCATTGAAAAACATGTTTTTCATATACCAGAAATGTTTGAAGCTACTGACTGAATGAAAGGAGCTGGCATCTCACTCTCTTTGAATCTTCTTTATCATGCTAGGATTAGCAGGAAAAAGCAAAAAATTTCAGAATTGCACCTTGCAATGTGGAGATATTACTGTTTGTGCATTTACAATATTCATTGATTTTTGCCATTGAAAAACATGTTTTTCATATACCAGAAATGTTTGAAGCTACTGACTGAATGAAAGGAGCTGGCATCTCACTCTCTTTGAATCTTCTTTATCATGCTAGGATTAGCAGGAAAAAGCTAAAAATTTCAGAATTGCACCTTGCAATGTGGAGATATTACTGTTTGTGCATTTACAATATTCATTGATTTTTGCCATTGAAAAACATGTTTTTCATATACCAGAAATGTTTGAAGCTACTGACTGAATGAAAGGAGCTGGCATCTCACTCTCTTTGAATCTTTTTTATCATGCTAGGATTAGCAGGAAAAAGCAAAAAATTTCAGAATTGCACCGTGCAATGTGGAGATATTACTGTTTGTGCATTTACAATATTCATTGATTTTTGCCATTGAAAAACATGTTTTTCATATACCAGAAATGTTTGAAGCTACTGACTGAATGAAAGGAGCTGGCATCTCACTCTCTTTGAATCTTCTTTATCATGCTAGGATTAGCAGGAAAAAGCTAAAAATTTCAGAATTGCACCTTGCAATGTGGAGATATTACTGTTTGTGCATTTACAATATTCATTGATTTTTGCCATTGAAAAACATGTTTTTCATATACCAGAAATGTTTGAAGCTACTGACTGAATGAAAGGAGCTGGCATCTCACTCTCTTTGAATCTTCTTTATCATGCTAGGATTAACAGGAAAAAGCAAAAAATTTCAGAATTGCACCTTGCAATGTGGAGATATTACTGTTTGTGCATTTACAATATTCATTGATTTTTGCCATTGAAAAACATGTTTTTCATATACCAGAAATGTTTGAAGCTACTGACTGAATGAAAGGAGCTGGCATCTCACTCTCTTTGAATCTTCTTTATCATGCTAGGATTAGCAGGAAAAAGCAAAAAATTTCAGAATTGCACCTTGCAATGTGGAGATATTACTGTTTGTGCATTTACAATATTCATTGATTTTTGCCATTGAAAAACATGTTTTTCATATACCAGAAATGTTTGAAGCTACTGACTGAATGAAAGGAGCTGGCATCTCACTCTCTTTGAATCTTCTTTATCATGCTAGGATTAACAGGAAAAAGCTAAAAATTTCAGAATTGCACCTTGCAATGTGGAGATATTACTGTTTGTGCATTTACAATATTCATTGATTTTTGCCATTGAAAAACATGTTTTTCATATACCAGAAATGTTTGAAGCTACTGACTGAATGAAAGGAGCTGGCATCTCACTCTCTTTGAATCTTCTTTATCATGCTAGGATTAACAGGAAAAAGCTAAAAATTTCAGAATTGCACCGTGCAATGTGGAGATATTACTGTTTGTGCATTTACAATATTCATTGATTTTTGCCATTGAAAAACATGTTTTTCATATACCAGAAATGTTTGAAGCTACTGACTGAATGAAAGGAGCTGGCATCTCACTCTCTTTGAATCTTCTTTATCATGCTAGGATTAGCAGGAAAAAGCAAAAAATTTCAGAATTGCACCGTGCAATGTGGAGATATTACTGTTTGTGCATTTACAATATTCATTGATTTTTGCCATTGAAAAACGTCCAGAAATGTTTGAAGCTACTGACTGAATGAAAGGAGCTGGCATCTCACTCTCTTTGAATCTTCTTTATCATGCTAGGATTAACAGGAAAAAGCTAAAAATTTCAGAATTGCACCTTGCAATGTGGAGATATTACTGTTTGTGCATTTACAATATTCATTGATTTTTGCCATTGAAAAACGTCCAGAAATGTTTGAAGCTACTGACTGAATGAAAGGAGCTGGCATCTCACTCTCTTTGAATCTTCTTTATCATGCTAGGATTAGCAGGAAAAAGCAAAAAATTTCAGAATTGCACCTTGCAATGTGGAGATATTACTGTTTGTGCATTTACAATATTCATTGATTTTTGCCATTGAAAAACATGTTTTTCATATACCAGAAATGTTTGAAGCTACTGACTGAATGAAAGGAGCTGGCATCTCACTCTCTTTGAATCTTCTTTATCATGCTAGGATTAGCAGGAAAAAGCTAAAAATTTCAGAATTGCACCGTGCAATGTGGAGATATTACTGTTTGTGCATTTACAATATTCATTGATTTTTGCCATTGAAAAACATGTTTTTCATATACCAGAAATGTTTGAAGCTACTGACTGAATGAAAGGAGCTGGCATCTCACTCTCTTTGAATCTTCTTTATCATGCTAGGATTAGCAGGAAAAAGCAAAAAATTTCAGAATTGCACCTTGCAATGTGGAGATATTACTGTTTGTGCATTTACAATATTCATTGATTTTTGCCATTGAAAAACATGTTTTTCATATACCAGAAATGTTTGAAGCTACTGACTGAATGAAAGGAGCTGGCATCTCACTCTCTTTGAATCTTCTTTATCATGCTAGGATTAACAGGAAAAAGCTAAAAATTTCAGAATTGCACCGTGCAATGTGGAGATATTACTGTTTGTGCATTTACAATATTCATTGATTTTTGCCATTGAAAAACATGTTTTTCATATACCAGAAATGTTTGAAGCTACTGACTGAATGAAAGGAGCTGGCATCTCACTCTCTTTGAATCTTCTTTATCATGCTAGGATTAGCAGGAAAAAGCTAAAAATTTCAGAATTGCACCTTGCAATGTGGAGATATTACTGTTTGTGCATTTACAATATTCATTGATTTTTGCCATTGAAAAACATGTTTTTCATATACCAGAAATGTTTGAAGCTACTGACTGAATGAAAGGAGCTGGCATCTCACTCTCTTTGAATCTTCTTTATCATGCTAGGATTAGCAGGAAAAAGCAAAAAATTTCAGAATTGCACCTTGCAATGTGGAGATATTACTGTTTGTGCATTTACAATATTCATTGATTTTTGCCATTGAAAAACGTCCAGAAATGTTTGAAGCTACTGACTGAATGAAAGGAGCTGGCATCTCACTCTCTTTGAATCTTCTTTATCATGCTAGGATTAACAGGAAAAAGCTAAAAATTTCAGAATTGCACCGTGCAATGTGGAGATATTACTGTTTGTGCATTTACAATATTCATTGATTTTTGCCATTGAAAAACATGTTTTTCATATACCAGAAATGTTTGAAGCTACTGACTGAATGAAAGGAGCTGGCATCTCACTCTCTTTGAATCTTCTTTATCATGCTAGGATTAACAGGAAAAAGCTAAAAATTTCAGAATTGCACCGTGCAATGTGGAGATATTGCTGTTTGTGCATTTACAATATTCATTGATTTTTGCCATTGAAAAACATGTTTTTCATATACCAGAAATGTTTGAAGCTACTGACTGAATGAAAGGAGCTGGCATCTCACTCTCTTTGAATCTTCTTTATCATGCTAGGATTAACAGGAAAAAGCTAAAAATTTCAGAATTGCACCGTGCAATGTGGAGATATTACTGTTTGTGCATTTACAATATTCATTGATTTTTGCCATTGAAAAACATGTTTTTCATATACCAGAAATGTTTGAAGCTACTGACTGAATGAAAGGAGCTGGCATCTCACTCTCTTTGAATCTTCTTTATCATGCTAGGATTAACAGGAAAAAGCAAAAAATTTCAGAATTGCACCGTGCAATGTGGAGATATTACTGTTTGTGCATTTACAATATTCATTGATTTTTGCCATTGAAAAACATGTTTTTCATATACCAGAAATGTTTGAAGCTACTGACTGAATGAAAGGAGCTGGCATCTCACTCTCTTTGAATCTTCTTTATCATGCTAGGATTAACAGGAAAAAGCTAAAAATTTCAGAATTGCACCTTGCAATGTGGAGATATTACTGTTTGTGCATTTACAATATTCATTGATTTTTGCCATTGAAAAACGTCCAGAAATGTTTGAAGCTACTGACTGAATGAAAGGAGCTGGTATCTCACTCTCTTTGAATCTTCTTTATCATGCTAGGATTAACAGGAAAAAGCTAAAAATTTCAGAATTGCACCGTGCAATGTGGAGATATTACTGTTTGTGCATTTACAATATTCATTGATTTTTGCCATTGAAAAACGTCCAGAAATGTTTGAAGCTACTGACTGAATGAAAGGAGCTGGCATCTCACTCTCTTTGAATCTTCTTTATCATGCTAGGATTAGCAGGAAAAAGGAAAAAATTTCAGAATTGCACCTTGCAATGTGGAGATATTACTGTTTGTGCATTTACAATATTCATTGATTTTTGCCATTGAAAAACATGTTTTTCATATACCAGAAATGTTTGAAGCTACTGACTGAATGAAAGGAGCTGGCATCTCACTCTCTTTGAATCTTCTTTATCATGCTAGGATTAGCAGGAAAAAGCTAAAAATTTCAGAATTGCACCGTGCAATGTGGAGATATTACTGTTTGTGCATTTACAATATTCATTGATTTTTGCCATTGAAAAACGTCCAGAAATGTTTGAAGCTACTGACTGAATGAAAGGAGCTGGCATCTCACTCTCTTTGAATCTTCTTTATCATGCTAAGATTAGCAGGAAAAAGCTAAAAATTTCAGAATTGCACCTTGCAATGTGGAGATATTACTGTTTGTGCATTTACAATATTCATTGATTTTTGCCATTGAAAAACATGTTTTTCATATACCAGAAATGTTTGAAGCTACTGACTGAATGAAAGGAGCTGGCATCTCACTCTCTTTGAATCTTCTTTATCATGCTAGGATTAGCAGGAAAAAGCTAAAAATTTCAGAATTGCACCGTGCAATGTGGAGGTATTACTGTTTGTGCATTTACAATATTCATTGATTTTTGCCATTGAAAAACGTCCAGAAATGTTTGAAGCTACTGACTGAATGAAAGGAGCTGGCATCTCACTCTCTTTGAATCTTCTTTATCATGCTAGGATTAGCAGGAAAAAGCAAAAAATTTCAGAATTGCACCGTGCAATGTGGAGATATTACTGTTTGTGCATTTACAATATTCATTGATTTTTGCCATTGAAAAACATGTTTTTCATATACCAGAAATGTTTGAAGCTACTGACTGAATGAAAGGAGCTGGCATCTCACTCTCTTTGAATCTTCTTTATCATGCTAGGATTAACAGGAAAAAGCTAAAAATTTCAGAATTGCACCATGCAATGTGGAGATATTACTGTTTGTGCATTTACAATATTCATTGATTTTTGCCATTGAAAAACATGTTTTTCATATACCAGAAATGTTTGAAGCTACTGACTGAATGAAAGGAGCTGGCATCTCACTCTCTTTGAATCTTCTTTATCATGCTAGGATTAACAGGAAAAAGCTAAAAATTTCAGAATTGCACCGTGCAATGTGGAGATATTACTGTTTGTGCATTTACAATATTCATTGATTTTTGCCATTGAAAAACATGTTTTTCATATACCAGAAATGTTTGAAGCTACTGACTGAATGAAAGGAGCTGGCATCTCACTCTCTTTGAATCTTCTTTATCATGCTAGGATTAGCAGGAAAAAGCTAAAAATTTCAGAATTGCACCTTGCAATGTGGAGATATTACTGTTTGTGCATTTACAATATTCATTGATTTTTGCCATTGAAAAACATGTTTTTCATATACCAGAAATGTTTGAAGCTACTGACTGAATGAAAGGAGCTGGCATCTCACTCTCTTTGAATCTTCTTTATCATGCTAGGATTAGCAGGAAAAAGCTAAAAATTTCAGAATTGCACCGTGCAATGTGGAGATATTACTGTTTGTGCATTTACAATATTCATTGATTTTTGCCATTGAAAAACGTCCAGAAATGTTTGAAGCTACTGACTGAATGAAAGGAGCTGGCATCTCACTCTCTTTGAATCTTCTTTATCATGCTAGGATTAACAGGAAAAAGCTAAAAATTTCAGAATTGCACCGTGCAATGTGGAGATATTACTGTTTGTGCATTTACAATATTCATTGATTTTTGCCATTGAAAAACATGTTTTTCATATACCAGAAATGTTTGAAGCTACTGACTGAATGAAAGGAGCTGGCATCTCACTCTCTTTGAATCTTCTTTATCATGCTAGGATTAACAGGAAAAAGCTAAAAATTTCAGAATTGCACCTTGCAATGTGGAGATATTACTGTTTGTGCATTTACAATATTCATTGATTTTTGCCATTGAAAAACATGTTTTTCATATACCAGAAATGTTTGAAGCTACTGACTGAATGAAAGGAGCTGGCATCTCACTCTCTTTGAATCTTCTTTATCATGCTAGGATTAACAGGAAAAAGCTAAAAATTTCAGAATTGCACCTTGCAATGTGGAGATATTACTGTTTGTGCATTTACAATATTCATTGATTTTTGCCATTGAAAAACGTCCAGAAATGTTTGAAGCTACTGACTGAATGAAAGGAGCTGGCATCTCACTCTCTTTGAATCTTCTTTATCATGCTAGGATTAACAGGAAAAAGCTAAAAATTTCAGAATTGCACCGTGCAATGTGGAGATATTACTGTTTGTGCATTTACAATATTCATTGATTTTTGCCATTGAAAAACATGTTTTTCATATACCAGAAATGTTTGAAGCTACTGACTGAATGAAAGGAGCTGGCATCTCACTCTCTTTGAATCTTCTTTATCATGCTAGGATTAACAGGAAAAAGCTAAAAATTTCAGAATTGCACCGTGCAATGTGGAGATATTACTGTTTGTGCATTTACAATATTCATTGATTTTTGCCATTGAAAAACATGTTTTTCATATACCAGAAATGTTTGAAGCTACTGACTGAATGAAAGGAGCTGGCATCTCACTCTCTTTGAATCTTCTTTATCATGCTAGGATTAACAGGAAAAAGCTAAAAATTTCAGAATTGCACCTTGCAATGTGGAGATATTACTGTTTGTGCATTTACAATATTCATTGATTTTTGCCATTGAAAAACATGTTTTTCATATACCAGAAATGTTTGAAGCTACTGACTGAATGAAAGGAGCTGGCATCTCACTCTCTTTGAATCTTCTTTATCATGCTAGGATTAGCAGGAAAAAGCTAAAAATTTCAGAATTGCACCGTGCAATGTGGAGATATTACTGTTTGTGCATTTACAATATTCATTGATTTTTGCCATTGAAAAACGTCCAGAAATGTTTGAAGCTACTGACTGAATGAAAGGAGCTGGCATCTCACTCTCTTTGAAACTTCTTTATCATGCTAGGATTAGCAGGAAAAAGCAAAAAATTTCAGATTTGCACCGTGCAATGTGGAGATATTACTGTTTGTGCATTTACAATATTCATTGATTTTTGCCATTGAAAAACATGTTTTTCATATACCAGAAATGTTTGAAGCTACTGACTGAATGAAAGGAGCTGGCATCTCACTCTCTTTGAATCTTCTTTATCATGCTAGGATTAACAGGAAAAAGCTAAAAATTTCAGAATTGCACCGTGCAATGTGGAGATATTACTGTTTGTGCATTTACAATATTCATTGATTTTTGCCATTGAAAAACATGTTTTTCATATACCAGAAATGTTTGAAGCTACTGACTGAATGAAAGGAGCTGGCATCTCACTCTCTTTGAATCTTCTTTATCATGCTAGGATTAACAGGAAAAAGCTAAAAATTTCAGAATTGCACCGTGCAATGTGGAGATATTACTGTTTGTGCATTTACAATATTCATTGATTTTTGCCATTGAAAAACATGTTTTTCATATACCAGAAATGTTTGAAGCTACTGACTGAATGAAAGGAGCTGGCATCTCACTCTCTTTGAATCTTCTTTATCATGCTAGGATTAGCAGGAAAAAGCTAAAAATTTCAGAATTGCACCTTGCAATGTGGAGATATTACTGTTTGTGCATTTACAATATTCATTGATTTTTGCCATTGAAAAACATGTTTTTCATATACCAGAAATATTTGAAGCTACTGACTGAATGAAAGGAGCTGGCATCTCACTCTCTTTGAATCTTCTTTATCATGCTAGGATTAGCAGGAAAAAGCTAAAAATTTCAGAATTGCACCGTGCAATGTGGAGATATTACTGTTTGTGCATTTACAATATTCATTGATTTTTGCCATTGAAAAACGTCCAGAAATGTTTGAAGCTACTGACTGAATGAAAGGAGCTGGCATCTCACTCTCTTTGAATCTTCTTTATCATGCTAGGATTAACAGGAAAAAGCTAAAAATTTCAGAATTGCACCGTGCAATGTGGAGATATTACTGTTTGTGCATTTACAATATTCATTGATTTTTGCCATTGAAAAACATGTTTTTCATATACCAGAAATGTTTGAAGCTACTGACTGAATGAAAGGAGCTGGCATCTCACTCTCTTTGAATCTTCTTTATCATGCTAGGATTAACAGGAAAAAGCTAAAAATTTCAGAATTGCACCTTGCAATGTGGAGATATTACTGTTTGTGAATTTACAATATTCATTGATTTTTGCCATTGAAAAACATGTTTTTCATATACCAGAAATGTTTGAAGCTACTGACTGAATGAAAGGAGCTGGCATCTCACTCTCTTTGAATCTTCTTTATCATGCTAGGATTAACAGGAAAAAGCTAAAAATTTCAGAATTGCACCTTGCAATGTGGAGATATTACTGTTTGTGCATTTACAATATTCATTGATTTTTGCCATTGAAAAACGTCCAGAAATGTTTGAAGCTACTGACTGAATGAAAGGAGCTGGCATCTCACTCTCTTTGAATCTTCTTTATCATGCTAGGATTAACAGGAAAAAGCTAAAAATTTCAGAATTGCACCGTGCAATGTGGAGATATTACTGTTTGTGCATTTACAATATTCATTGATTTTTGCCATTGAAAAACATGTTTTTCATATACCAGAAATGTTTGAAGCTACTGACTGAATGAATGGAGCTGGCATCTCACTCTCTTTGAATCTTCTTTATCATGCTAGGATTAACAGGAAAAAGCTAAAAATTTCAGAATTGCACCTTGCAATGTGGAGATATTACTGTTTGTGCATTTACAATATTCATTGATTTTTGCCATTGAAAAACATGTTTTTCATATACCAGAAATGTTTGAAGCTACTGACTGAATGAAAGGAGCTGGCATCTCACTCTCTTTGAATCTTCTTTATCATGCTAGGATTAACAGGAAAAAGCTAAAAATTTCAGAATTGCACCTTGCAATGTGGAGATATTACTGTTTGTGCATTTACAATATTCATTGATTTTTGCCATTGAAAAACATGTTTTTCATATACCAGAAATGTTTGAAGCTACTGACTGAATGAAAGGAGCTGGCATCTCACTCTCTTTGAATCTTCTTTATCATGCTAGGATTAGCAGGAAAAAGCAAAAAATTTCAGAATTGCACCGTGCAATGTGGAGATATTACTGTTTGTGCATTTACAATATTCATTGATTTTTGCCATTGAAAAACGTCCAGAAATGTTTGAAGCTACTGACTGAATGAAAGGAGCTGGCATCTCACTCTCTTTGAATCTTCTTTATCATGCTAGGATTAGCAGGAAAAAGCAAAAAATTTCAGAATTGCACCGTGCAATGTGGAGATATTACTGTTTGTGCATTTACAATATTCATTGATTTTTGCCATTGAAAAACATGTTTTTCATATACCAGAAATGTTTGAAGCTACTGACTGAATGAAAGGAGCTGGCATCTCACTCTCTTTGAATCTTCTTTATCATGCTAGGATTAACAGGAAAAAGCTAAAAATTTCAGAATTGCACCGTGCAATGTGGAGATATTACTGTTTGTGCATTTACAATATTCATTGATTTTTGCCATTGAAAAACATGTTTTTCATATACCAGAAATGTTTGAAGCTACTGACTGAATGAAAGGAGCTGGCATCTCACTCTCTTTGAATCTTCTTTATCATGCTAGGATTAACAGGAAAAAGCTAAAAATTTCAGAATTGCACCTTGCAATGTGGAGATATTACTGTTTGTGCATTTACAATATTCATTGATTTTTGCCATTGAAAAACGTCCAGAAATGTTTGAAGCTACTGACTGAATGAAAGGAGCTGGCATCTCACTCTCTTTGAATCTTCTTTATCATGCTAGGATTAACAGGAAAAAGCTAAAAATTTCAGAATTGCACCGTGCAATGTGGAGATATTACTGTTTGTGCATTTACAATATTCATTGATTTTTGCCATTGAAAAACATGTTTTTCATATACCAGAAATGTTTGAAGCTACTGACTGAATGAAAGGAGCTGGCATCTCACTCTCTTTGAATCTTCTTTATCATGCTAGGATTAACAGGAAAAAGCTAAAAATTTCAGAATTGCACCTTGCAATGTGGAGATATTACTGTTTGTGCATTTACAATATTCATTGATTTTTGCCATTGAAAAACATGTTTTTCATATACCAGAAATGTTTGAAGCTACTGACTGAATGAAAGGAGCTGGCATCTCACTCTCTTTGAATCTTCTTTATCATGCTAGGATTAACAGGAAAAAGCAAAACATTTCAGAATTGCACCTTGCAATGTGGAGATATTACTGTTTGTGCATTTACAATATTCATTGATTTTTGCCATTGAAAAACATGTTTTTCATATACCAGAAATGTTTGAAGCTACTGACTGAATGAAAGGAGCTGGCATCTCACTCTCTTTGAATCTTCTTTATCATGCTAGGATTAACAGGAAAAAGCTAAAAATTTCAGAATTGCACCTTGCAATGTGGAGATATTACTGTTTGTGCATTTACAATATTCATTGATTTTTGCCATTGAAAAACGTCCAGAAATGTTTGAAGCTACTGACTGAATGAAAGGAGCTGGCATCTCACTCTCTTTGAATCTTCTTTATCATGCTAGGATTAACAGGAAAAAGCAAAAAATTTCAGAATTGCACCGTGCAATGTGGAGATATTACTGTTTGTGCATTTACAATATTCATTGATTTTTGCCATTGAAAAACATGTTTTTCATATACCAGAAATGTTTGAAGCTACTGACTGAATGAAAGGAGCT
Organism: Phyllobates terribilis; assembly: GCF_046119375.1. Taxonomy (NCBI): domain Eukaryota; kingdom Metazoa; phylum Chordata; class Amphibia; order Anura; family Dendrobatidae; genus Phyllobates; species Phyllobates terribilis. The sequence continues at coordinate 37,053 of NW_027368111.1, forward strand.
GGCATCTCACTCTCTTTGAATCTTCTTTATCATGCTAGCATTAACAGGAAAAAGCTAAAAATTTCAGAATTGCACCTTGCAATGTGGAGATATTACTGTTTGTGCATTTACAATATTCATTGATTTTTGCCATTGAAAAACATGTTTTTCATATACCAGAAATGTTTGAAGCTACTGACTGAATGAAAGGAGCTGGCATCTCACTCTCTTTGAATCTTCTTTATCATGCTAGGATTAGCAGGAAAAAGCAAAAAATTTCAGAATTGCACCGTGCAATGTGGAGATATTACTGTTTGTGCATTTACAATATTCATTGATTTTTGCCATTGAAAAACATGTTTTTCATATACCAGAAATGTTTGAAGCTACTGACTGAATGAAAGGAGCTGGCATCTCACTCTCTTTGAATCTTCTTTATCATGCTAGGATTAACAGGAAAAAGCTAAAAATTTCAGAATTGCACCTTGCAATGTGGAGATATTACTGTTTGTGCATTTACAATATTCATTGATTTTTGCCATTGAAAAACATGTTTTTCATATACCAGAAATGTTTGAAGCTACTGACTGAATGAAAGGAGCTGGCATCTCACTCTCTTTGAATCTTCTTTATCATGCTAGGATTAACAGGAAAAAGCAAAAAATTTCAGAATTGCACCTTGCAATGTGGAGATATTACTGTTTGTGCATTTACAATATTCATTGATTTTTGCCATTGAAAAACATGTTTTTCATATACCAGAAATGTTTGAAGCTACTGACTGAATGAAAGGAGCTGGCATCTCACTCTCTTTGAATCTTCTTTATCATGCTAGGATTAACAGGAAAAAGCTAAAAATTTCAGAATTGCACCGTGCAATGTGGAGATATTACTGTTTGTGCATTTACAATATTCATTGATTTTTGCCATTGAAAAACATGTTTTTCATATACCAGAAATGTTTGAAGCTACTGACTGAATGAAAGGAGCTGGCATCTCACTCTCTTTGAATCTTCTTTATCATGCTAGGATTAACAGGAAAAAGCTAAAAATTTCAGAATTGCACCGTGCAATGTGGAGATATTACTGTTTGTGCATTTACAATATTCATTGATTTTTGCCATTGAAAAACATGTTTTTCATATACCAGAAATGTTTGAAGCTACTGACTGAATGAAAGGAGCTGGCATCTCACTCTCTTTGAATCTTCTTTATCATGCTAGGATTAGCAGGAAAAAGCTAAAAATTTCAGAATTGCACCTTGCAATGTGGAGATATTACTGTTTGTGCATTTACAATATTCATTGATTTTTGCCATTGAAAAACATGTTTTTCATATACCAGAAATGTTTGAAGCTACTGACTGAATGAAAGGAGCTGGCATCTCACTCTCTTTGAATCTTCTTTATCATGCTAGGATTAGCAGGAAAAAGCTAAAAATTTCAGAATTGCACCGTGCAATGTGGAGATATTACTGTTTGTGCATTTACAATATTCATTGATTTTTGCCATTGAAAAACGTCCAGAAATGTTTGAAGCTACTGACTGAATGAAAGGAGCTGGCATCTCACTCTCTTTGAATCTTCTTTATCATGCTAGGATTAACAGGAAAAAGCTAAAAATTTCAGAATTGCACCGTGCAATGTGGAGATATTACTGTTTGTGCATTTACAATATTCATTGATTTTTGCCATTGAAAAACATGTTTTTCATATACCAGAAATGTTTGAAGCTACTGACTGAATGAAAGGAGCTGGCATCTCACTCTCTTTGAATCTTCTTTATCATGCTAGGATTAACAGGAAAAAGCTAAAAATTTCAGAATTGCACCTTGCAATGTGGAGATATTACTGTTTGTGCATTTACAATATTCATTGATTTTTGCCATTGAAAAACATGTTTTTCATATACCAGAAATGTTTGAAGCTACTGACTGAATGAAAGGAGCTGGCATCTCACTCTCTTTGAATCTTCTTTATCATGCTAGGATTAACAGGAAAAAGCTAAAAATTTCAGAATTGCACCTTGCAATGTGGAGATATTACTGTTTGTGCATTTACAATATTCATTGATTTTTGCCATTGAAAAACGTCCAGAAATGTTTGAAGCTACTGACTGAATGAAAGGAGCTGGCATCTCACTCTCTTTGAATCTTCTTTATCATGCTAGGATTAACAGGAAAAAGCTAAAAATTTCAGAATTGCACCGTGCAATGTGGAGATATTACTGTTTGTGCATTTACAATATTCATTGATTTTTGCCATTGAAAAACATGTTTTTCATATACCAGAAATGTTTGAAGCTACTGACTGAATGAAAGGAGCTGGCATCTCACTCTCTTTGAATCTTCTTTATCATGCTAGGATTAACAGGAAAAAGCTAAAAATTTCAGAATTGCACCGTGCAATGTGGAGATATTACTGTTTGTGCATTTACAATATTCATTGATTTTTGCCATTGAAAAACATGTTTTTCATATACCAGAAATGTTTGAAGCTACTGACTGAATGAAAGGAGCTGGCATCTCACTCTCTTTGAATCTTCTTTATCATGCTAGGATTAACAGGAAAAAGCTAAAAATTTCAGAATTGCACCTTGCAATGTGGAGATATTACTGTTTGTGCATTTACAATATTCATTGATTTTTGCCATTGAAAAACATGTTTTTCATATACCAGAAATGTTTGAAGCTACTGACTGAATGAAAGGAGCTGGCATCTCACTCTCTTTGAATCTTCTTTATCATGCTAGGATTAGCAGGAAAAAGCAAAAAATTTCAGAATTGCACCGTGCAATGTGGAGATATTACTGTTTGTGCATTTACAATATTCATTGATTTTTGCCATTGAAAAACGTCCAGAAATGTTTGAAGCTACTGACTGAATGAAAGGAGCTGGCATCTCACTCTCTTTGAATCTTCTTTATCATGCTAGGATTAGCAGGAAAAAGCAAAAAATTTCAGAATTGCACCGTGCAATGTGGAGATATTACTGTTTGTGCATTTACAATATTCATTGATTTTTGCCATTGAAAAACATGTTTTTCATATACCAGAAATTTTTGAAGCTACTGACTGAATGAAAGGAGCTGGCATCTCACTCTCTTTGAATCTTCTTTATCATGCTAGGATTAACAGGAAAAAGCTAAAAATTTCAGAATTGCACCGTGCAATGTGGAGATATTACTGTTTGTGCATTTACAATATTCATTGATTTTTGCCATTGAAAAACATGTTTTTCATATACCAGAAATGTTTGAAGCTACTGACTGAATGAAAGGAGCTGGCATCTCACTCTCTTTGAATCTTCTTTATCATGCTAGGATTAGCAGGAAAAAGCTAAAAATTTCAGAATTGCACCGTGCAATGTGGAGATATTACTGTTTGTGCATTTACAATATTCATTGATTTTTGCCATTGAAAAACGTCCAGAAATGTTTGAAGCTACTGACTGAATGAAAGGAGCTGGCATCTCACTCTCTTTGAATCTTCTTTATCATGCTAGGATTAACAGGAAAAAGCTAAAAATTTCAGAATTGCACCGTGCAATGTGGAGATATTACTGTTTGTGCATTTACAATATTCATTGATTTTTGCCATTGAAAAACATGTTTTTCATATACCAGAAATGTTTGAAGCTACTGACTGAATGAAAGGAGCTGGCATCTCACTCTCTTTGAATCTTCTTTATCATGCTAGGATTAACAGGAAAAAGCTAAAAATTTCAGAATTGCACCTTGCAATGTGGAGATATTACTGTTTGTGCATTTACAATATTCATTGATTTTTGCCATTGAAAAACATGTTTTTCATATACCAGAAATGTTTGAAGCTACTGACTGAATGAAAGGAGCTGGCATCTCACTCTCTTTGAATCTTCTTTATCATGCTAGGATTAACAGGAAAAAGCTAAAAATTTCAGAATTGCACCTTGCAATGTGGAGATATTACTGTTTGTGCATTTACAATATTCATTGATTTTTGCCATTGAAAAACGTCCAGAAATGTTTGAAGCTACTGACTGAATGAAAGGAGCTGGCATCTCACTCTCTTTGAATCTTCTTTATCATGCTAGGATTAACAGGAAAAAGCTAAAAATTTCAGAATTGCACCGTGCAATGTGGAGATATTACTGTTTGTGCATTTACAATATTCATTGATTTTTGCCATTGAAAAACATGTTTTTCATATACCAGAAATGTTTGAAGCTACTGACTGAATGAAAGGAGCTGGCATCTCACTCTCTTTGAATCTTCTTTATCATGCTAGGATTAACAGGAAAAAGCTAAAAATTTCAGAATTGCACCGTGCAATGTGGAGATATTACTGTTTGTGCATTTACAATATTCATTGATTTTTGCCATTGAAAAACATGTTTTTCATATACCAGAAATGTTTGAAGCTACTGACTGAATGAAAGGAGCTGGCATCTCACTCTCTTTGAATCTTCTTTATCATGCTAGGATTAACAGGAAAAAGCTAAAAATTTCAGAATTGCACCTTGCAATGTGGAGATATTACTGTTTGTGCATTTACAATATTCATTGATTTTTGCCATTGAAAAACATGTTTTTCATATACCAGAAATGTTTGAAGCTACTGACTGAATGAAAGGAGCTGGCATCTCACTCTCTTTGAATCTTCTTTATCATGCTAGGATTAGCAGGAAAAAGCAAAAAATTTCAGAATTGCACCGTGCAATGTGGAGATATTACTGTTTGTGCATTTACAATATTCATTGATTTTTGCCATTGAAAAACGTCCAGAAATGTTTGAAGCTACTGACTGAATGAAAGGAGCTGGCATCTCACTCTCTTTGAATCTTCTTTATCATGCTAGGATTAGCAGGAAAAAGCAAAAAATTTCAGAATTGCACCGTGCAATGTGGAGATATTACTGTTTGTGCATTTACAATATTCATTGATTTTTGCCATTGAAAAACATGTTTTTCATATACCAGAAATTTTTGAAGCTACTGACTGAATGAAAGGAGCTGGCATCTCACTCTCTTTGAATCTTCTTTATCATGCTAGGATTAACAGGAAAAAGCTAAAAATTTCAGAATTGCACCGTGCAATGTGGAGATATTACTGTTTGTGCATTTACAATATTCATTGATTTTTGCCATTGAAAAACATGTTTTTCATATACCAGAAATGTTTGAAGCTACTGACTGAATGAAAGGAGCTGGCATCTCACTCTCTTTGAATCTTCTTTATCATGCTAGGATTAACAGGAAAAAGCTAAAAATTTCAGAATTGCACCTTGCAATGTGGAGATATTACTGTTTATGCATTTACAATATTCATTGATTTTTGCCATTGAAAAACGTCCAGAAATGTTTGAAGCTACTGACTGAATGAAAGGAGCTGGCATCTCACTCTCTTTGAATCTTCTTTATCATGCTAGGATTAACAGGAAAAAGCTAAAAATTTCAGAATTGCACCGTGCAATGTGGAGATATTACTGTTTGTGCATTTACAATATTCATTGATTTTTGCCATTGAAAAACGTCCAGAAATGTTTGAAGCTACTGACTGAATGAAAGGAGCTGGCATCTCACTCTCTTTGAATCTTCTTTATCATGCTAGGATTAGCAGGAAAAAGCAAAAAATTTCAGAATTGCACCGTGCAATGTGGAGATATTACTGTTTGTGCATTTACAATATTCATTGATTTTTGCCATTGAAAAACATGTTTTTCATATACCAGAAATGTTTGAAGCTACTGACTGAATGAAAGGAGCTGGCATCTCACTCTCTTTGAATCTTCTTTATCATGCTAGGATTAACAGGAAAAAGCTAAAAATTTCAGAATTGCACCGTGCAATGTGGAGATATTACTGTTTGTGCATTTACAATATTCATTGATTTTTGCCATTGAAAAACATGTTTTTCATATACCAGAAATGTTTGAAGCTACTGACTGAATGAAAGGAGCTGGCATCTCACTCTCTTTGAATCTTCTTTATCATGCTAGGATTAACAGGAAAAAGCTAAAAATTTCAGAATTGCACCTTGCAATGTGGAGATATTACTGTTTGTGCATTTACAATATTCATTGATTTTTGCCATTGAAAAACGTCCAGAAATGTTTGAAGCTACTGACTGAATGAAAGGAGCTGGCATCTCACTCTCTTTGAATCTTCTTTATCATGCTAGGATTAACAGGAAAAAGCTAAAAATTTCAGAATTGCACCGTGCAATGTGGAGATATTACTGTTTGTGCATTTACAATATTCATTGATTTTTGCCATTGAAAAACATGTTTTTCATATACCAGAAATGTTTGAAGCTACTGACTGAATGAAAGTAGCTGGCATCTCACTCTCTTTGAATCTTCTTTATCATGCTAGGATTAACAGGAAAAAGCTAAAAATTTCAGAATTGCACCTTGCAATGTGGAGATATTACTGTTTGTGCATTTACAATATTCATTGATTTTTGCCATTGAAAAACATGTTTTTCATATACCAGAAATGTTTGAAGCTACTGACTGAATGAAAGGAGCTGGCATCTCACTCTCTTTGAATCTTCTTTATCATGCTAGGATTAACAGGAAAAAGCAAAAAATTTCAGAATTGCACCTTGCAATGTGGAGATATTACTGTTTGTGCATTTACAATATTCATTGATTTTTGCCATTGAAAAACATGTTTTTCATATACCAGAAATGTTTGAAGCTACTGACTGAATGAAAGGAGCTGGCATCTCACTCTCTTTGAATCTTCTTTATCATGCTAGGATTAACAGGAAAAAGCTAAAAATTTCAGAATTGCACCTTGCAATGTGGAGATATTACTGTTTGTGCATTTACAATATTCATTGATTTTTGCCATTGAAAAACGTCCAGAAATGTTTGAAGCTACTGACTGAATGAAAGGAGCTGGCATCTCACTCTCTTTGAATCTTCTTTATCATGCTAGGATTAACAGGAAAAAGCAAAAAATTTCAGAATTGCACCGTGCAATGTGGAGATATTACTGTTTGTGCATTTACAATATTCATTGATTTTTGCCATTGAAAAACATGTTTTTCATATACCAGAAATGTTTGAAGCTACTGACTGAATGAAAGGAGCTGGCATCTCACTCTCTTTGAATCTTCTTTATCATGCTAGGATTAACAGGAAAAAGCTAAAAATTTCAGAATTGCACCTTGCAATGTGGAGATATTACTGTTTGTGCATTTACAATATTCATTGATTTTTGCCATTGAAAAACATGTTTTTCATATACCAGAAATGTTTGAAGCTACTGACTGAATGAAAGGAGCTGGCATCTCACTCTCTTTGAATCTTCTTTATCATGCTAGGATTAGCAGGAAAAAGCAAAAAATTTCAGAATTGCACCGTGCAATGTGGAGATATTACTGTTTGTGCATTTACAATATTCATTGATTTTTGCCATTGAAAAACATGTTTTTCATATACCAGAAATGTTTGAAGCTACTGACTGAATGAAAGGAGCTGGCATCTCACTCTCTTTGAATCTTCTTTATCATGCTAGGATTAACAGGAAAAAGCTAAAAATTTCAGAATTGCACCTTGCAATGTGGAGATATTACTGTTTGTGCATTTACAATATTCATTGATTTTTGCCATTGAAAAACATGTTTTTCATATACCAGAAATGTTTGAAGCTACTGACTGAATGAAAGGAGCTGGCATCTCACTCTCTTTGAATCTTCTTTATCATGCTAGGATTAACAGGAAAAAGCAAAAAATTTCAGAATTGCACCTTGCAATGTGGAGATATTACTGTTTGTGCATTTACAATATTCATTGATTTTTGCCATTGAAAAACATGTTTTTCATATACCAGAAATGTTTGAAGCTACTGACTGAATGAAAGGAGCTGGCATCTCACTCTCTTTGAATCTTCTTTATCATGCTAGGATTAACAGGAAAAAGCTAAAAATTTCAGAATTGCACCGTGCAATGTGGAGATATTACTGTTTGTGCATTTACAATATTCATTGATTTTTGCCATTGAAAAACGTCCAGAAATGTTTGAAGCTACTGACTGAATGAAAAGAGCTGGCATCTCACTCTCTTTGAATCTTCTTTATCATGCTAGGATTAACAGGAAAAAGCTAAAAATTTCAGAATTGCACCTTGCAATGTGGAGATATTACTGTTTGTGCATTTACAATATTCATTGATTTTTGCCATTGAAAAACATGTTTTTCATATACCAGAAATGTTTGAAGCTACTGACTGAATGAAAGGAGCTGGCATCTCACTCTCTTTGAATCTTCTTTATCATGCTAGGATTAGCAGGAAAAAGCAAAAAATTTCAGAATTGCACCTTGCAATGTGGAGATATTACTGTTTGTGCATTTACAATATTCATTGATTTTTGCCATTGAAAAACATGTTTTTCATATACCAGAAATGTTTGAAGCTACTGACTGAATGAAAGGAGCTGGCATCTCACTCTCTTTGAATCTTCTTTATCATGCTAGGATTAGCAGGAAAAAGCTAAAAATTTCAGAATTGCACCTTGCAATGTGGAGATATTACTGTTTGTGCATTTACAATATTCATTGATTTTTGCCATTGAAAAACATGTTTTTCATATACCAGAAATGTTTGAAGCTACTGACTGAATGAAAGGAGCTGGCATCTCACTCTCTTTGAATCTTCTTTATCATGCTAGGATTAGCAGGAAAAAGCAAAAAATTTCAGAATTGCACCGTGCAATGTGGAGATATTACTGTTTGTGCATTTACAATATTCATTGATTTTTGCCATTGAAAAACATGTTTTTCATATACCAGAAATGTTTGAAGCTACTGACTGAATGAAAGGAGCTGGCATCTCACTCTCTTTGAATCTTCTTTATCATGCTAGGATTAGCAGGAAAAAGCTAAAAATTTCAGAATTGCACCTTGCAATGTGGAGATATTACTGTTTGTGCATTTACAATATTCATTGATTTTTGCCATTGAAAAACATGTTTTTCATATACCAGAAATGTTTGAAGCTACTGACTGAATGAAAGGAGCTGGCATCTCACTCTCTTTGAATCTTCTTTATCATGCTAGGATTAACAGGAAAAAGCAAAAAATTTCAGAATTGCACCTTGCAATGTGGAGATATTACTGTTTGTGCATTTACAATATTCATTGATTTTTGCCATTGAAAAACATGTTTTTCATATACCAGAAATGTTTGAAGCTACTGACTGAATGAAAGGAGCTGGCATCTCACTCTCTTTGAATCTTCTTTATCATGCTAGGATTAGCAGGAAAAAGCAAAAAATTTCAGAATTGCACCTTGCAATGTGGAGATATTACTGTTTGTGCATTTACAATATTCATTGATTTTTGCCATTGAAAAACATGTTTTTCATATACCAGAAATGTTTGAAGCTACTGACTGAATGAAAGGAGCTGGCATCTCACTCTCTTTGAATCTTCTTTATCATGCTAGGATTAACAGGAAAAAGCTAAAAATTTCAGAATTGCACCTTGCAATGTGGAGATATTACTGTTTGTGCATTTACAATATTCATTGATTTTTGCCATTGAAAAACATGTTTTTCATATACCAGAAATGTTTGAAGCTACTGACTGAATGAAAGGAGCTGGCATCTCACTCTCTTTGAATCTTCTTTATCATGCTAGGATTAACAGGAAAAAGCTAAAAATTTCAGAATTGCACCGTGCAATGTGGAGATATTACTGTTTGTGCATTTACAATATTCATTGATTTTTGCCATTGAAAAACATGTTTTTCATATACCAGAAATGTTTGAAGCTACTGACTGAATGAAAGGAGCTGGCATCTCACTCTCTTTGAATCTTCTTTATAATGCTAGGATTAGCAGGAAAAAGCAAAAAATTTCAGAATTGCACCTTGCAATGTGGAGATATTACTGTTTGTGCATTTACAATATTCATTGATTTTTGCCATTGAAAAACGTCCAGAAATGTTTGAAGCTACTGACTGAATGAAAGGAGCTGGCATCTCACTCTCTTTGAATCTTCTTTATCATGCTAGGATTAACAGGAAAAAGCTAAAAATTTCAGAATTGCACCGTGCAATGTGGAGATATTACTGTTTGTGCATTTACAATATTCATTGATTTTTGCCATTGAAAAACATGTTTTTCATATACCAGAAATGTTTGAAGCTACTGACTGAATGAAAGGAGCTGGCATCTCACTCTCTTTGAATCTTCTTTATCATGCTAGGATTAACAGGAAAAAGCTAAAAATTTCAGAATTGCACCTTGCAATGTGGAGATATTACTGTTTGTGCATTTACAATATTCATTGATTTTTGCCATTGAAAAACGTCCAGAAATGTTTGAAGCTACTGACTGAATGAAAGGAGCTGGCATCTCACTCTCTTTGAATCTTCTTTATCATGCTAGGATTAACAGGAAAAAGCTAAAAATTTCAGAATTGCACCTTGCAATGTGGAGATATTACTGTTTGTGCATTTACAATATTCATTGATTTTTGCCATTGAAAAACATGTTTTTCATATACCAGAAATGTTTGAAGCTACTGACTGAATGAAAGGAGCTGGCATCTCACTCTCTTTGAATCTTCTTTATCATGCTAGGATTAACAGGAAAAAGCAAAAAATTTCAGAATTGCACCTTGCAATGTGGAGATATTACTGTTTGTGCATTTACAATATTCATTGATTTTTGCCATTGAAAAACATGTTTTTCATATACCAGAAATGTTTGAAGCTACTGACTGAATGAAAGGAGCTGGCATCTCACTCTCTTTGAATCTTCTTTATCATGCTAGGATTAACAGGAAAAAGCTAAAAATTTCAGAATTGCACCGTGCAATGTGGAGATATTACTGTTTGTGCATTTACAATATTCATTGATTTTTGCCATTGAAAAACGTCCAGAAATGTTTGAAGCTACTGACTGAATGAAAGGAGCTGGCATCTCACTCTCTTTGAATCTTCTTTATCATGCTAGGATTAACAGGAAAAAGCTAAAAATTTCAGAATTGCACCGTGCAATGTGGAGATATTACTGTTTGTGCATTTACAATATTCATTGATTTTTGCCATTGAAAAACATGTTTTTCATATACCAGAAATGTTTGAAGCTACTGACTGAATGAAAGGAGCTGGCATCTCACTCTCTTTGAATCTTCTTTATCATGCTAGGATTAACAGGAAAAAGCTAAAAATTTCAGAATTGCACCTTGCAATGTGGAGATATTACTGTTTGTGCATTTACAATATTCATTGATTTTTGCCATTGAAAAACATGTTTTTCATATACCAGAAATGTTTGAAGCTACTGACTGAATGAAAGGAGCTGGCATCTCACTCTCTTTGAATCTTCTTTATCATGCTAGGATTAACAGGAAAAAGCAAAAAATTTCAGAATTGCACCTTGCAATGTGGAGATATTACTGTTTGTGCATTTACAATATTCATTGATTTTTGCCATTGAAAAACATGTTTTTCATATACCAGAAATGTTTGAAGCTACTGACTGAATGAAAGGAGCTGGCATCTCACTCTCTTTGAATCTTCTTTATCATGCTAGGATTAACAGGAAAAAGCTAAAAATTTCAGAATTGCACCTTGCAATGTGGAGATATTACTGTTTGTGCATTTACAATATTCATTGATTTTTGCCATTGAAAAACGTCCAGAAATGTTTGAAGCTACTGACTGAATGAAAGGAGCTGGCATCTCACTCTCTTTGAATCTTCTTTATCATGCTAGGATTAACAGGAAAAAGCTAAAAATTTCAGAATTGCACCGTGCAATGTGGAGATATTACTGTTTGTGCATTTACAATATTCATTGATTTTTGCCATTGAAAAACATGTTTTTCATATACCAGAAATGTTTGAAGCTACTGACTGAATGAAAGGAGCTGGCATCTCACTCTCTTTGAATCTTCTTTATCATGCTAGGATTAACAGGAAAAAGCTAAAAATTTCAGAATTGCACCTTGCAATGTGGAGATATTACTGTTTGTGCATTTACAATATTCATTGATTTTTGCCATTGAAAAACATGTTTTTCATATACCAGAAATGTTTGAAGCTACTGACTGAATGAAAGGAGCTGGCATCTCACTCTCTTTGAATCTTCTTTATCATGCTAGGATTAACAGGAAAAAGCTAAAAATTTCAGAATTGCACCGTGCAATGTGGAGATATTACTGTTTGTTCATTTACAATATTCATTGATTTTTGCCATTGAAAAACATGTTTTTCATATACCAGAAATGTTTGAAGCTACTGACTGAATGAAAGGAGCTGGTATCTCACTCTCTTTGAATCTTCTTTATCATGCTAGGATTAGCAGGAAAAAGCAAAAAATTTCAGAATTGCACCGTGCAATGTGGAGATATTACTGTTTGTGCATTTACAATATTCATTGATTTTTGCCATTGAAAAACGTCCAGAAATGTTTGAAGCTACTGACTGAATGAAAGGAGCTGGCATCTCACTCTCTTTGAATCTTCTTTATCATGCTAGGATTAACAGGAAAAAGCTAAAAATTTCAGAATTGCACCGTGCAATGTGGAGATATTACTGTTTGTGCATTTACAATATTCATTGATTTTTGCCATTGAAAAACGTCCAGAAATGTTTGAAGCTACTGACTGAATGAAAGGAGCTGGCATCTCACTCTCTTTGAATCTTCTTTATCATGCTAGGATTAACAGGAAAAAGCTAAAAATTTCAGAATTGCACCGTGCAATGTGGAGATATTACTGTTTGTGCATTTACAATATTCATTGATTTTTGCCATTGAAAAACATGTTTTTCATATACCAGAAATGTTTGAAGCTACTGACTGAATGAAAGGAGCTGGCATCTCACTCTCTTTGAATCTTCTTTATCATGCTAGGATTAGCAGGAAAAAGCAAAAAATTTCAGAATTGCACCGTGCAATGTGGAGATATTACTGTTTGTGCATTTACAATATTCATTGATTTTTGCCATTGAAAAACGTCCAGAAATGTTTGAAGCTACTGACTGAATGAAAGGAGCTGGCATCTCACTCTCTTTGAATCTTCTTTATCATGCTAGGATTAGCAGGAAAAAGCTAAAAATTTCAGAATTGCACCGTGCAATGTGGAGATATTACTGTTTGTGCATTTACAATATTCATTGATTTTTGCCATTGAAAAACATGTTTTTCATATACCAGAAATGTTTGAAGCTACTGACTGAATGAAAGGAGCTGGCATCTCACTCTCTTTGAATCTTCTTTATCATGCTAGGATTAGCAGGAAAAAGCAAAAAATTTCAGAATTGCACCTTGCAATGTGGAGATATTACTGTTTGTGCATTTACAATATTCATTGATTTTTGCCATTGAAAAACATGTTTTTCATATACCAGAAATGTTTGAAGCTACTGACTGAATGAAAGGAGCTGGCATCTCACTCTCTTTGAATCTTCTTTATCATGCTAGGATTAGCAGGAAAAAGCTAAAAATTTCAGAATTGCACCATGCAATGTGGAGATATTACTGTTTGTGCATTTACAATATTCATTGATTTTTGCCATTGAAAAACATGTTTTTCATATACCAGAAATGTTTGAAGCTACTGACTGAATGAAAGGAGCTGGCATCTCACTCTCTTTGAATCTTCTTTATCATGCTAGGATTAACAGGAAAAAGCTAAAAATTTCAGAATTGCACCTTGCAATGTGGAGATATTACTGTTTGTGCATTTACAATATTCATTGATTTTTGCCATTGAAAAACATGTTTTTCATATACCAGAAATGTTTGAAGCTACTGACTGAATGAAAGGAGCTGGCATCTCACTCTCTTTGAATCTTCTTTATCATGCTAGGATTAACAGGAAAAAGCAAAAAATTTCAGAATTGCACCTTGCAATGTGGAGATATTACTGTTTGTGCATTTACAATATTCATTGATTTTTGCCATTGAAAAACATGTTTTTCATATACCAGAAATGTTTGAAGCTACTGACTGAATGAAAGGAGCTGGCATCTCACTCTCTTTGAATCTTCTTTATCATGCTAGGATTAACAGGAAAAAGCTAAAAATTTCAGAATTGCACCTTGCAATGTGGAGATATTACTGTTTGTGCATTTACAATATTCATTGATTTTTGCCATTGAAAAACGTCCAGAAATGTTTGAAGCTACTGACTGAATGAAAGGAGCTGGCATCTCACTCTCTTTGAATCTTCTTTATCATGCTAGGATTAACAGGAAAAAGCTAAAAATTTCAGAATTGCACCGTGCAATGTGGAGATATTACTGTTTGTGCATTTACAATATTCATTGATTTTTGCCATTGAAAAACATGTTTTTCATATACCAGAAATGTTTGAAGCTACTGACTGAATGAAAGGAGCTGGCATCTCACTCTCTTTGAATCTTCTTTATCATGCTAGGATTAACAGGAAAAAGCTAAAAATTTCAGAATTGCACCTTGCAATGTGGAGATATTACTGTTTGTGCATTTACAATATTCATTGATTTTTGCCATTGAAAAACATGTTTTTCATATACCAGAAATGTTTGAAGCTACTGACTGAATGAAAGGAGCTGGCATCTCACTCTCTTTGAATCTTCTTTATCATGCTAGGATTAACAGGAAAAAGCTAAAATTTCAGAATTGCACCGTGCAATGTGGAGATATTACTGTTTGTGCATTTACAATATTCATTGATTTTTGCCATTGAAAAACATGTTTTTCATATACCAGAAATGTTTGAAGCTACTGACTGAATGAAAGGAGCTGGCATCTCACTCTCTTTGAATCTTCTTTATCATGCTAGGATTAGCAGGAAAAAGCAAAAAATTTCAGAATTGCACCGTGCAATGTGGAGATATTACTGTTTGTGCATTTACAATATTCATTGATTTTTGCCATTGAAAAACGTCCAGAAATGTTTGAAGCTACTGACTGAATGAAAGGAGCTGGCATCTCACTCTCTTTGAATCTTCTTTATCATGCTAGGATTAACAGGAAAAAGCTAAAAATTTCAGAATTGCACCGTGCAATGTGGAGATATTACTGTTTGTGCATTTACAATATTCATTGATTTTTGCCATTGAAAAACGTCCAGAAATGTTTGAAGCTACTGACTGAATGAAAGGAGCTGGCATCTCACTCTCTTTGAATCTTCTTTATCATGCTAGGATTAACAGGAAAAAGCTAAAAATTTCAGAATTGCACCGTGCAATGTGGAGATATTACTGTTTGTGCATTTACAATATTCATTGATTTTTGCC